>NC_089752.1:103102320-103109820 GCF_040412425.1 Macrobrachium rosenbergii
TAATGCACATTACGTTGTTATATACTTATACATGCTATAACTCGTTATACAGGTCAAGCACATCATTCAAAACAATCCAGGTATTTCTCTACAATACTCTCTGTCCTCTCCTTGAGAAACAAGTAAAACTTCGGCGCAATCGATTTTCTGTACAGCCGCCGTAGCGTATAATCAAGGCCACCGAAAATAGATCTATCTTTCGGTGGTCTCGGTATAATGCTGTATGAGCCGCGGCCCATGAAACTTTAACCTTTCCTATATTGTTGCCAGAAGGACGATTACGTCTAAATCTAACCTTAAATAAAATAAAAACTACTCAAGCTAGAAGGCTGTAATTTGGTATGTTTGACGATTGGAGGGTGGATGATCAACATACCAATTTCCAGCCCTCTAAGCTCAGTAGTTTTTAAGATCTGAAGGCGGACAGAAAAAGTGCGAACGGACAGACAAAGCCTGCCGGCACAATTGTTTTCTTTTGCAGAAAACTAATAAAAATCGACAAATAGAGACTATAATTGACGTTTTATACATTACACATCATTCCTGTCAGGAAAATATACATTCCACATTACAGTGAAGGAACCTGTAATAAAAAAAAAATGCATTTGCACTGCAATGGCGTTTGCCTACATCTTCCTACACTCTCGGAAAGATTACCTTATACAAATTAGCCTACTCATATTAAGAGCCTATTTTCGCACATCATACATTTACTGTTATTTAAAACTTGCAGTTGAAGACTTCACTGATGATGGAATGGAATTGAATGGCATATAGGATTTAGGCCAAAGGCCAAGCACTGGGACGTATGAGGTCATTCAGCGCTGAAAGGGAAATTGAGAGTAGAAAGGCTTGAAAGGTGTAACAGGAGGAAAACCTCGCAGTTGAACCATGAAACAAGTGTTAGGAGAGGGTGGACAGCAAGATGGAAGAGAGAATATGAACGGAGGAACAGTAAAAGCAATGAAAGGGGTAGCAGCTGGGGCCGAAGGGACGCGCCAGAGAGCCTTAAGTAATGCTTACAGTGCACTGTGTGAGGTGCACTGACGGCAATACCCCCCTACAGCTTTCATTGGTGATGTAAATGACATTTATTACTTCAACGAAAAACTTTTTAAAGACTTCGCTGGTGAAGTAAATGACTTAGCATTATCGCAACTAAAAGCTTTTAAAAATGAAATAAATCTCTTTAAATAACAAAAATTACTTTTCAATGAAATAAATGCGGCGCAAGTCAAATAGGAACTTTTTATACGAGCAAGTTCAATCATTTCCGTTCTCTCTGCGCAGACTGCTCTTTGTATTCAAAGGCCTTGTGAGGACATTCTGAACCTATCGGCCAGACCAATTTACATAGCAATAACAAAACTAATAACACTTGAAGGGCCCAGTTTTTATCACAAAGGGACAAGGAAGAACTGACTAAAGAAAAAGTGAGGTATAACTAACGGAACAGAATGACCCTGAAGGTGATTACTACTACTACCCACCCCCCCAACCCCACGCCCCTCACGCCACTGGAAATTTTAGGAGATCCAAACGGCTGAACAATAGATAGATTTGGGCACGACATTTCGCCCCGTTACACTCCCACCCTTTTCATTAACTATGATATTCGCAATAGTGATTGAGAATGTGTGCGTTTGTGTATGTATATACATAAAATGTATATACATATAATATATATATATATACATATACATATATTTTATATATATGCAAATACATAGGCCTATATATATAATGTATATATGTACATATATTTTATACATATATGTAACATATATACACATATATCATATATATATAAAATATATATATATGTAATATATACATATGTCAGTACATATATATGTATATATATGCATGCACTCTCTCTCTCTCTCTCTCTCTCTCTTTCTATATATATATATATATATATATATATATATATATATATATATATATATATATATATATATATATATATATATATATATATATATATATGATGTTTGTGTCAGTGGTTGTTGAGGATGTAAAGAGGGCATTTACGGACGACTCAAATTTGTTAACAAGACAGCAGCTGATGGGTTTATAGGTAAGAAACTGGCCTAAGGCTGTCAGAGGGATTGAATGGATAACTAAGAATAGGCAAGAATAAGAGTCCATTATTATCTGCGTGGAAGCGTAATGTAAGGCTGTGTCCACACTATTATTATTATTATTATTATTATTATTATTCAGAAGGTGAACCCTATTCATATGGAACAAGGCCACAGGAGACATTGACTTGAAATTCAAGCTTCCAAAGAATATGGTGCTCATTAGGAAGTAAGAGAAGGTAATGGGAAATACAGACAGAAAAATCTAACTCATTAAAAAGAAAAAGATAAGAGAATAAATTAATAAATAAATGAAAATGTATTAAAATGCAAGGAGAAAAGCATTAAGGTAGTAATGCATTGCATCTTCGCCTGAACTTTGAAGTTCCAATTGCGTAAGTTAAGCTTAAGACCACTGAGCTGAAACAGCATTAGGATTAGACTTATTTACGTCGCTAAGAACCAATGCATTGCATCTTCGAACCTGAATTTCTATCACCAGAAATAAATTCCTCTAACTTTCATCAGCCGGCCGCGGGAATTGAACTCGGCCCATCGAATGACAGTCTGAAGCTCAACCGGTTCGGCCAACAAAGGGCTTCCAATTGCGTAACATTCTCAGGGAGACTGTCCCACAGTCCAGCGATGTTTTAGGTTTCTTCCATGACGATGATGATAATAAATCATCTTGAAAAGAGAGCTTGAATAACTCGCAAAATAGCGTAAACGTCCCGAGCATTCCTCTGGATGGAAGCTGACGCTGAAGGTTGATCAAATAGAACCGGTGGACCCCAGGCTAAAGTAATCAGCTGATTGCACATCGTTCCCGACTGCGTCTTGTTATTGTTTTCATTCGGGTTGTCTGGCCTTCCAAAGAATATGGTGCTCATTACGAAGAAAGGGATGGTCAAGGGAAATACAGAAAGAGGAGATCTCGCATATTAAAAGTAAAAATTAAATAATAAAAACCAATAAAACATATCATCACCAATCACCACCTTCTCGCATACACGGCACAAAGAGGTTGCATACAATTTTTCATTCGTTTATCCAACATTTGCCAAAGACTTGTTCTCCACTTCAGTTGCTGACTTGTTTTTAACCTATTTGAGGTAAGTACAGATGGGACTGTATGCCTGGGAATGCTCAATATACAACTGATGGGGTACACGTTGGGAGGTTCCGAGGATATATAGTTAAAGGAAATGGAATATAAAACTGAGGCCAAAGGCCTAGTACTGGGACCTATGAGGTCAATCAGCGCTGAAACGGAAACTGAGAGTAAAAAGGTTCGAAAAGTGTAACAGGAGGAAAACCACGCAGCTGCACTACCAAACACTGGTAGAAGAGGATGGAATATATGATGGAAGTGATAATATGAACGGAGGTACAGTAAATGGAATGAAAGGAGTTTCAGCTCGGGGCCCAGGGGATACTGCAAAGAAGTATTGCCTACAGTGCACCGCGTGAGGTGCACTGATGGCACTATCCCCCTACGGTTTGATGACGTATAGTATGGAATGCAATTTGAAAGCAAATACATATTTTCATGATGGAAACGAAGCCCATGTTTGAATATGCAAGGAAGTGAGTCTATCACAACAGGTGCATAACATATACAGTATAAATATATGTGTACAGTATATGTATATATATATGCATGTATGTATATATAACACAGTATTATTAATATATATATATACATATATATATATATACATTATATTATATTTATAATGCAAATTATACGTGTGTGTGTTTGTGTGCATATTGTTGCCAGGCACCACCAGTCGACCGGTGAATATTTTCCAACCGCAGATGGTAAGAGGTTCAAAGCCAGATATATCTGGTGTGAAGAAGAAAGAGAGAGAGAGAGAGAGAGAGAGAGAGAGAGAGAGAGAGAGAGAGAGAGAGAGAGAGAGAGAGAGAGAGAGAGAGAGAGAGAGATCTGAATGAAACTCCGTAGCGTCTGCCAGATTAGCCTTATCTGTTTCTTATCATAAAAGTTCTTACAAATACAATCTTCTTGTGAAACCGGGTTTATCCTCAACGACTTATCTTATCTACAAATAAGAAATTAACACACGCACACACACACAATATTCTCTCTCTCTCTCTCTCTCTCTCTCTCTCTCTATATATATATATATATATATATATATATATATATATATATATATATATATATATATATATATATATATATATAATATATATATATGTATATATATATATATATATATATATATATATATATATATATATATATATATATATATATATACTATATATATATATATATATATATATATATATATATATATATATATATATTAATATTACAACTCACTTTCATTCTCATACATAACAAGCACATCAACATTTTCCTTCGTTATCAAAGAAACAACAACAAAAATGTTACCATAAAGGTTGTAAAAACTGAACAACAGTAAGCAGATCACTTTATTCCCCCTGGACGATTCAGTATGCATATTTTAAGACACCCATGTCCTTCAGCTGGACTTTTGCTTTAACCACCTTCTCTCTCTCTCTCTCTCTCTCTCTCTCTCTCTCTCTCTCTCTCTCTCTCTCTCAATTCAGTGCATTACTGATGATACGTGGACCTGAGGTTAATACATTTTGGATTGCGGAGGTAAAGGCCTGTTAACCATTTAGCGTTGTTAATCGTTACAATGGTATCGCTAACTAAAGGAATATCATCTCTCTCTCTCTCTCTCTCTCTGGTGTTTATAGATATTTAAAACCCAGATGAACACGTACACACACACACACACTAAATTATATACATACGTATGTATGTATACATATATAATATATATATATATATATATATTATATAGAAATCAATCAACACACAATCACTCTGTGGATAAAATAAAATTAATAACAGGAACCCATGTTTAAAAGCAGGATGGTAAGTTAACGGTTCCAATTTCAGACGTGAGTGGATAACGCCCTTGCTTTCCACCTGAGAACCTTTTCCTGACGTGATCAAATATCTCCCGTATATATATATATATAGTTTATATATAGGTATATATATATATATATATATATATATATATATATATTAACTTAATCACTTACACAATTGCTCTGTGCATAAATACAATTAATAACAGGACCTCATTTAAACAGGATGGTAACTAACGGATACCAGACGATGAGTGTAATTCCTAGAAAGCTTGTAACTTTTCCTAAATAAATATCTCCCGTAGATACTATCCAGTTTACATGATGTCCTGTTATTAATATATATATATATATATATATATATATATATATATATATATATATATATATGTGCATATATATTATATATGTATATATATATATATATATATATATATATTATATATATATATATATATATATATATATATATATATATATATATATATATATATATATATATATATATATAGTATTCACATATATGAAAATGTAAGTGGACGAATGAAATATTTTGGAGAGAGAGAGAGAGAGAGAGAGAGAGAGAGAGAGAGAGAGAGAGAGAGAGAGAGAGAGAGAGAAATAACCGACTAAGATCAGTAACTCAACACAGCAATCACTGACGAATCGAGTCGTTAAAACCCAGGGCGCGCAGAAAAGCCTTTAAAGACAGGATCAGCTCTACCAGTTAGAAGCAACTCGGATTAGATAATACAAGACCGAAAATGACTGGGAGCAAAGGTGCCTGGCAAATAAGTGACGCTTTTCTCCAAGGCCTCAATGAGTCTGCATTCAAATCACAGGCGCTTTTGCAAGTGCGCATGTCAAAATTCAAACGGCAACGCTTGGATGTCCGTTACGTGGTATGTTACCCAACCGTCTCAAGATATATATACACACACACATATATATATATATACACACATATATTTATATGCATTAAGCTATAAATGTCCTTTAATATCCAATTCGCTCTACCTCGAAAATAATATACTGTATTTTCACATACATTATGTTACCGAAGGGAAATTTTTTATTTGATAATAAGTTCTTTCGTATATATATATACATGTATGTATATATATACTGTATACAAACAAACATATACAGTATACTGTAAATATATATATTTATATATATATATATATATATATATATATATATATATATATATTATATATATATACACATACACATACACATTACATATATATATATATATATATATATATATATATATATATATATATATATACATATATATATATTAGTGTTTCTGTGGATTAGAGTATAAGATTTAGGCCAAAGGCCAAGCGCTGGGGTCTATGGGATCATTCAGCATTGAAAGGAAAATTGAGAGTAAGAAGGCTTGAAAGGTGTAACAGGAGGAAAACCTCGCAGTTGCACTATGAAACAATTGTTAGGAGAGGGTGGAAAGTACGATGGAAGGAACAGAATATGAGCGGAGGTACAGTAAAAGGAATGAAAGGGGTTGCAGATAGGGTCCGAAGGGGCGCTGCAATGAACCCTAAGAATTGCATACAGTGCATGTCATGGTCCCTCTTACATGACTTCGTTTTGGGGCTAGTTTGGGACCACTCACTGCACAATATTTTCTCTCGCGCAAAAGTCTTCGCCCATATAAAATGCGTAACATTTAAAAAAAAAATAAAACACAGCAGTATATTCCAAACAAAATATCGGGACCTTTCACTTCAACTAATACGGTAATTATTCAAGCAGAAAATTCAAGACTTGAAGTATTAATGCCGAAGTCTTTGTTAAACAAATTATTGAAGAAAAAAATGCACAACGACTCTCCTGCAGTGTAATACAGTAGTCAAAGGCTGGAAACAAAGCAGGAATTCTCGGGAGCCTAAACAACTCCGCATTCCAAGCAAACTCCAGCTCCCAGCTGCATTTGAAACATTCTACGACAACAAAAGCCGTGAGTGGTAAGTCATTAAAATAAGTTCACGTATCTGAGTTTCGTTTTGGCGCCCAATTCATCTATCCGTTTAAGCTTCTGAAAAGCGATAAAAGAAAGAAAGAACTCGATCTCATTTCCCTACGAGGTGACGGGACTGCCGAGTACAAACGATATATCAATTCCTTCAATTGGAACTTGAATATATAATTTTGGCCAAAGGCCAAGCGCTGGGACCTTGAGGTCATTCTGCGCTGAAAGGGAAACTGTGAGTAAAGGAGGTTTAACAGGAGGAAAACCTTGCAGTTGCACTATACAACAATTGTTAGGAGAAGGTTGAGGAAAGAGAATATGAACGGAGGTACAATAAAAGGAATGAAAGGTTTCGCAGCAAGGCCCCTAAGGAAGGGGCGCTGCAAAGAACCTACAGAGCACCACGAGTCAATTCCTTTAAATAACAAAATTGTCATCCAAACAAAAACTAATAAAGAATGCGCCGCAGTTTCTTCGGCGCAA
>NC_089752.1:103114820-103132320 GCF_040412425.1 Macrobrachium rosenbergii
TTTTTTTCTTTTTATTGAGTTAGATCTCTTCTATCTGTATTTCCCTTTACCTTCTCTTACTTCCTAATGAGCACCATATTCTTTGGAAGCTTGGATTTCAAGACAATGGCCCCTGTGAGCTTGTTCCATATGAAGAACGTTCATCTTCTGAATTAATAATAATAATAATAATAATAATAATAATAATAATAATAATAATTTAAATTTAAAGTTACCTTTCACTGACAATTGTCACAACAGAAAAATTGAAATGACAAACATGAACTAACAAACGAAATACATGCATAACCTAGAGCAATAAATCCCAGGAAAGCCTGAAAAGCCTCGAATATAACCAAATGACACAATCTCAATTGCTGGAAAACTTTATCACAGGCTCTGATAAATAATGTCGAGAACCTTATCCACTTATCAGGTCGAATCCTTTACGAGACATATCAAAGATTTTCCCAACCGGCGATAACCAGTAAACTGATTATAAACGGAAAATAAAATTTAGGCCAAAGGCCAAGCGCTGCGACCAATGAGGTCATTCGGCGCTCAAAGGGAAATCGGCAGTAAAATGGGTATAAAGGTGTAACGGGGGAACTCGTGGTAAAGTTTTGCTTTAGCTGCGCGACCTCATTCCCGATCAAGACAGGCTACCGCCTTTTTGGGGGGTCCGCCAGGTGAGGGCACGTCCTCTAAGGTAGGTTAGGTAGATAAGATCTGGTTAGGTCAGGACCTGGCATTACAGGAAAGGTCAAGTCTACTGATGTATGAGGAACCTGTCCCGGTCGACATCTGGCGGGAATCAGGCAGCGCAATTAAAGTAAACTTTTGCCAACCTGGCAATTGCACTATCAATCAGCTGTTAACAGAGTATGGAAAGTAAGTTGGAAGAAAGAATATGAACGAAGGTATAGTAAAAGGAATGAAAGGGGTTGCATCTAGGGGCAGAAGGGACACACCACAGAACTGGGTGTTAATAATGGACACCAAAGAAGTACAGAGTCCCCACCCTCCCCAAAGCACACTTCTTGCTAAGAATGGGGGGGGGGATGTGGCAAGATTAGCGATACTCAGAGCAAGAAGTCATAACTAGAACGGAAATAAATGGGATGTTTGAGACTCAATGTCATTTTTGAACGTTGATGCAACCTATGCGTACACTGAGTGACTTCTATGCAGTCTGAGGGAATCCTAAGTTTTAACACCATATATACAGCTATAAACACACACACAGAGAGAGAGAGAGAGAGAGAGAGAGAGAGAGAGAGAGAGAGAGAGAGAGAGAGAGAGAGAGAATGAAACGCATAGTAATAAAACAAAGCATGTATGAATACGCGTAATACAAGTATATATTAAAAAATTTTCATACACCCCCGCAAGTATCTATAAATCCACTGCGTAAACTTTCATAAGAATTGACTGATTTTGATTTGATTTTATGAAATTTGGCCTGCCAAGCTAATCACTGGGCAGCTCTCGGCTATTCAGCTCCTCTAAGACAAAGAAAAGAGGAGTCTGGGCGTTAGATAGCAATTATAGAGATTCAATAAATCAAAGCGAAGAAGGACAAGAACCTAAAAGCGGAACTGGGAAAAAACCCCACACCTGAACTATGAAGTAATAGTTGGAGAGGTTGGACAGCAAGATTGGACAAAGGAAGGTAGAGCAAACGAACAAAAAGTGGGTGCACCTTGGGGCCGGAAGGACGTTACTAAAAAAAAATCCTTTAGTAATGTCAACAGTGCACCACGTTAAGGGCACTGACGGCACTACCCTTTACGGCCATAAGAATAGATAAAATTAAGTATATAAAAGTGTATATATCCACTTCTATAAAAGAAATACTTATGTATGTCGTATGTATGTTTATGTATGTATGAATGTATGTATATATATATGTGTGTGTGTGTGTATATATATATATATATATATATATATATATATATATATATATATATATATATATATATATATATATATATAAAATTTATACATATAAATAAAATTATATATATATATATAAATAAAATATATATATATATATATATATATATATATATATATATATATATATACACTTATGACCAAATAAAAGAAATTCTGATAAACAGAATCAATAAGCAAAACTTGCGTTAAGAATAAGAAACAAGATTCTAGTTTTTCATACTTAATGCCACAGAATAAACAATGCAAAAAAAAAAAAAACAATAAACTGGATTGAGAACGAAAACTGGAGTGAAAAACAAATAATCAGAGCAGAGTTGTTTCACTGGAAATAACCGGAGACTACGCGTGAGCAAAACCAACTTTTTGTTTATAAGGAGCGTTCGCTACGCGGCAGCTTCTATCACAGTCGAGTTTTTTCTCAATGCAAAACCTGTTCTTGAATGGAGCCTGGGGGAGAAGAATGACCACAAAAGGAGCCTAAAAAGGACTCGTTTAGTTAACTCAGTAGTAGTAGTAGTAGTAGTAGTAGTAGTAGTATCTACTGTATAAAGAGTATAATTAGTTGTTTATAAACGGTTGCTAGGCACGAACTCCATATAAGCAAGCACACGTGATAATCCTTTCAAGATCAGAAGGGGACCTTAATCACATCACTGATTAGACAGTGAAATGAATCATATCACAATCGTAATTCACAATCATAACCCGAATGACATCCTTAGTGATAGTACTTGTAAAATATCGCATTTCAAAATAAGCCGAACTGAAAAAAAAGTCTCACGTTCCATCCGACAATGAGAGAGAGAGAGAGAGAGAGAGAGAGAGAGAGAGAGAGAGAGAGAGAGAGAGAGAGAGAGAGAGAGGGAGGGGTTCGCGTTCATGTGCATGCATGCGCAGTTTATGAAGATATCTATTCATAAGTATGTACAGTGACTGCACTAATAAACATATGTTCGCTTGGAGTCATATTTCTAGGTGTACATGTTCCAATGTGTGTGTGTTTGTGTGTGTGTGGCTATACCGACTCACAAAACAAGCAAATATTTAACACTGAGAGAGAGAGAGAGAGAGAGAGAGAGAGAGAGAGAGAGAGAGAGAGAGAGAGAGAGAGAGAGAGAGACTTCATGCATACGGAAATGAATCTGACAGCATAAAGAAATCATTCAATCTCCTTTTTTTTTTTACCTAATGACGTATTGCAGACCAGTAACCACGCAAGCACACACACACACCACACACATTACACAAAAAGATGTCAGCGAATAAACTACATACACAAGGCTGCGCTAGGATACTACCTAACCTTGCCAAGCTTAAAAAAATCAATTAAATAAAACACTACACATAAAATTATTCGTGATTTTGGAGCTTATTGCGTGTATAGGTAAACATTCATAGTAATAACACATAAACTTCCATATATTTCAATAGGCTGTATAAATTTAAAAGGTAAAAACTTTAGGCAAAACTAATGAATTACTGTCACAAATCCTATGCATGGTAATATAAAAGCTACTATGCTACTATATACCACTTCTTTGTATCCGTTTTCTTTGCATTGTGAAGTTGTCGTTTTCTTTGCATTCTCTAGTTGTCTACTTGATCTAAACTGGAATATTCCTATCATCGATCCCTACGTGAGTTAGAAATTTCGCTCCACTGCGCACATGATTTTATGTCAATTTCCATAATTACTACTGATATGATATCACTTAATGCTGTGCAAACCTTCGGACGAGACAAGGTGGGAGGGTCCCCAACGGACGGCTGAAAAATCAAAATTGATTTAGACATACATAAGCAATTCTGACACGTCTCCGAATAGGCCATACTCGTCTAACACACGGACACCTAATGAATAATCTGCATAACCCTGCTCCTGAATGCTCCAAGTGTAGAGTTGTGATAACAATTAAACATCTGTTGTGTGAATGTCCGAAGTATAATCAGCAGCGGCTATCAAGTTTTGGAAATAAATCGATCAGTGAAATTTTGTCAGAAATTTCGACATTTGCAATCAATCCAAATACAGGCTTTTAGAAAATTGACAAAATGTAATATATATAGGCTATATATATATATATATATATATATATATATATATATATATATATATATATATATATATATATATATATATATATATATATTTATATATATATATATATATATATAAAAAAAAATCTCATATATATATATATATATAGCCCTGTTAGAACTGATAATCAGCTCAGTGTCTGATAAAACTATTTATAAAAATATAAATAATGTAACCCACGGGCGACTACCATTGAATCTCTTAACAGGCTGCAAATCTTAACTTTTCACTTCAGACAAGCAGAGGGCTGCGGTAATAAAACAAAGGAAACTAGTTGCATGAACGCTAACTACCAGAGAGAGAGAGAGAGAGGGGGAGTTGGGGGTCTTTGGAGTAAATAGGTATATTTTATGTATGATTCTAAATAGCCTCTCATACAGCTAACATTTTCATTACTATATTTTGGTACATGATTCTAAAATATCACACTGCTAATATTTTGATCAATATATTTTTATACAAGATTCTAAATATCACACTGGCAATATTTTCACTACTGCATTTAGTAATTTTGCAAGGGTGCCTAAAACAAATATTCCAAATATCACACTGGCTAAGTTTTCACTACTGCATTTGGTAATTTTGCAAGGGTTTCTAAAATGAATACACCTCATCATTACCATGAAAAACTGAGTCTCATTGTTTAATCATACGAGCAAGGCAACCAACCCCTATTTTTCCTCTTAGTATTCCTTGTGACATACAATAACGACTCAAGACCAGGCAAAGACGAAACGCATGACTCCACGACATCGTCAATCGAATTTTCATTCTCTCTCTCTCTCTCTCTCTCTCTCTCGGGTTTATCCTCGCAGTCAGGAAGGCCCCAAAGCGCAGGCGTCAACCAGAGGAGCATAAACAATGGATGTTCAGCTACCTGAAAATACCAACCAAAGTTGACGAGTTTTTGCTGACGTTTGCAGCCAGGAGAATTTTACTGCCTGGTTGACAAATAGCTGTTTTCACTTAAGGTTGCGTGCTCTCTCTCTCTCTCTCTCTCTCTCTCTCTCTCTCTGGAAAACTTTATCACAGGCTCTGATAAATAATGTCGAGAACCTTGTCCGCTTATCGGGTCGAATCCTTTAAGAGACATATCAAAGATTTTCCCAACCGGCGATAACCAGTAAACTGATTATAAATGGAAAATAAAATTCAGGCCAAAGGTCAAGCGCTGTGACCAATGAGGTCATTCGGCGCTCCAAGGGAAATCGACAGTAAAATGGATATAAAGGTGTAACGTGGGGGGGGGGACCTCGAGGTAAAGCCTTGCTTTAGTTGCGAGGCCTCATTCCCGACCACGACAGGTTACCGCCTTTTTTGGGGGTCCGCCAGGTCAGGGCACGTCGCCCTAAGGTAGGTTAGGTAGATAAGACCTGGTTAGGTCAGGACCTGGCATTATAGGAAAGGTTATGTCTATTTATGTATGAGGAACCTGTCCCGGTCGACAACTGGCGGGAATCAGGCAGCGCAACTAAAGCAAAGTTTTACCAACCTGGCAATTGCACTATCAATCAGCTGTTAACAGAGTATGGAAAGTAAGTTGGAAGGAAGAATATAAACGGAGGTACAGTAAAAGAAATGAAGGGGATTGCATTTAGAGGCCGAAGGGACGCACCACAGAACCCTAAGTGATGCCTACTATGCACCTGACGGCGCTAACCCACAACGAGGTGTTGATAATGGACACCAAAGAAGTACCGAGTCCCCAACCGCCCCAAAAGCACACTTCTTGCTATGAATGGGGGGAAGGTGGCGAGATTAGCGATAATGAGAGCGATAAGCCATAACTAGAACGGAAATAAATGGGATGTTTGAGATTCAACGTAATTTTTGAACGTTTTTGCAGCCTATGCGTACACGGAGTAACGTCTGTGCAGTCTGAGGGAATCCTAAGTTTTAACACCATATATGCAGCTACGCACGCACACATACACACACACAGAGAGAGAGAGAGAGAGAGAACGCACAGTAATAAAACAAAGCATGCATGAAAACACGTAATGCAGGTAAATATTAAAAAGCCCTTTCAGACACCCCTGCAAGTATCTATAAATCCACTGCGTAAACCTTCATAAGAATTAACGCATTTTGATTTGATTTTAAGAAATTTGGACTGCCAAGCCAATCACTGGTCCACTCTCGGCTATTCAGCTCCTCTAAGACAAAGAAAAGAGGAGCCTGGGCGTTGGACAGCAATTATAAAGATTCGTAAAACCAAAGCGATGAAGGACAAGAACCTAAAAGCGGAACTGGAAGAAAACCTCACACCTGATCTATGAAGTAATAGTTGGAGAGGTTGGACAGCAAGATTGGACAGAGAAAAGTAGAGCAAACGAATAAAAAGCAGGTACACCTTGGGGCCGAAAGGACGTTGCAAAAAAAAACCCTTTAGTAATGTCAACAGTGCACCACGTTAAGGGCACTGACGGCACTACCCCTTACGGGACATAAGAACAGATAAAGAGTATATAAAAATACATATATACACACATTTACTGTATATACACACACACACACATATATATATATATATATATATATATATATATATATATATATATATATATATATATATATATATATATATATATCCCAAGTACATGTATGAATAAATAAATAAATAAATATATGTATATATATAGTGTGTACTTACCACCGAATAAAAGAAATTCTGATAAACAGAATCAATAAGCAAAACCTGCTTTAAGAATAAGAAACAAGATTCTCATTTGCCATACTTAGTGCCACAAAAGAACAGATGCAAAAAAAAAAAAAAAAAAAGCCCATCAATAAACACTGGCTTGAGAACGAAGACTGGAGTGAAAAACAAATAATCAGAAACAAGTTGTTTCAATGGAAATAATAGGAGACTACCTGTGAGTAACACCAACTTTTGTTTACAAGGAGCGTTCGCTACGCGGAAGCTTCTATCACAATCGAGTTTTTTCCTCAAAGCAAAACCTGTTCTTGAATGGAGCCTGGGGGAGAGGAATGACCACAAAAGGAGCCTAAAAAGGACTCGTTTAGTTAAGTATATAGTATATAACAACATCTACCGTATAAAAAGCATAATTAGTTGTTTACAAATGGATGCTGGGCACGAACGCCATACACACAAGCACACGTGATAATCCTTTCAAGATCAGAAAGTGAGCTTAATCACATCACTGATTAGATCATTAGACAGTGAAATGAATCATATCACTATCGTAATTCACCATCATATAACTCTAATAACACCCTTAATGATAATACTGATATAATATCGCACTTCAAAATAAGCAGAACCGCAAAAAAGTCTAACGTTTCATCCGACAATGAGAGAGAGAGAGAGAGAGAGAGAGAGAGAGAGAGAGAGAGAGAGAGGGGAGGGGGTTCGCGTTCATGTGCGTGCAAGGGCAGTTTATGAAGATATCTATTCGTAACTATGTACAGTGACTGCACTAATAAACATATGTTCGCTTGCAAGCAAATATTTAACATTGAGAGAGAGAGAGAGAGAGAGAGAGAGAGAGAGAGAGAGAGAGAGAGAGAGAGAGAGAGAGAGAGAGAGACTTCATGCATAAGGAAATCAATCTGACAGCATACAGAAACCTTCCAATCCCATTTTTTAATCTAATAACGCAATGCAGACCAGTTCACACGTACGCAAACACACACACATTACACTAAAAAATGTCAGAGAATAAACTGCGCACACAAGGGCGCGATAGGATACTACCTAACCTTGCAAAGCTTAAAAAATAAATAAAACACTACACAAAAAATCATTCGTGTTTTCGGAGCTTATTGCGTGTATAGGTAAACATTCATAGTAATAATAACATAAACTTTCATATATTTCAACAGGCTGTATAAATTTAAAAGGTATAAACTTTAGGTAAAACTAATGAATTACTGTCACAAATCCTATGCATGGTAATATAACTACTATACCACGTCTTTGTATCCGTTTTCTTTGCATTGTGAAGTTGTCGTTTTCTTTGCATTCTCTAGTTGTCTACTTGATCTAAACTGGAATATTCCTATCATCGATCCCTACGTGAGTTAGAAATTTCGCTCCACTGCGCACATGATTTTATGTCAATTTCCATAATTACTACTGATATGATATCACTTAATGCTGTGCAAACCTTCGGACGAGACAAGGTGGGAGGGTCCCCAACGGACGGCTGAAAAATCGAAATTGATTTAGACATACATAAGTAATTCTGACACGTCTCCGAATAGGCCATCCTCGTCTAACACACGGACACCTAATGAATAATCCGCATAACCCTGCTCCTGAATGCTCCGAGTGTAGAGTTGTGATAAAAATTAAACATCTGTTGTGTGAATGTCCGAAGTATAATCAGCAGAGGCTATCAAATTTTGGAAATAAATTGATCAGTGACATTTTGTCAGAAATTTCGACATTTGCAAGTAATCCAATTACAAGCTTTCTGAAAATTAACAAAATGTAATATATACATACATATATACAGTATATATATATATATATATATATATATATATATATATATATATATATATATATATATATATATATATATATATATATATATATATACTTGTATATACATATATATAAAACAAATCCTTCGGGCCAGCCCTGTGAGAGCTGATAATCAGCTCAGTGTCTGATAAAACTATTTATAAAAATATAAATAATATAACCCACGGGCGTCTACCATTAAATCTCTTAACAGGCTGCAAATCTTAACTCTCACTTCAGACAAGCCGACGGCTGCGGTAATAAAGCAGAGGAAACTAGTTGCATGAACGCTAACTACTACAGAGAGAGAGAGAGAGAGAGAGAGAGAGAGAGAGAGAGAGAGAGAGAGAGAGAGAGAGAGAGAGAGAGGTGAGTCTTCGGAGTAAATAGGTATATTTTATGTATGATTCTAAATAGCCTCTCATACTTCTAACATTTTCATTACTATATTTTAATACACGATTTTAAAATATCATAATGCTAACATTTTCATTACTATATTTTGATACTTGATTCTAAAATATCATAATGCTCACATTTTCATTACTATATTTTGATACATGATTCAAAAATATCATACTGCTAATATTTTCATTACTATACTACATTTTGATACAAGATTCTAAAATATCATAATGCTAACAATTTCATTACTATATTTTTATACAAGATTCTAAAATATCATACTGCTAATATTTTCATTACTATATTTTGATGCATGATTCTAAAATATTTATAATGCTAACATTTTCATTACTATATTTTGATACAACATTCTCAAATATCGTAATGCTATTTTCATTACTATATTTTGATACACGATTCTAAGATATCATACTGCTAATATTTTGATCAATATATTTTTATGCAAGATTCTAAATATTTTCACTACTGCATTTAGTAATTTTGCAAGGCTTTCTAAAATGAATACTACCTCATCATTACCATAAAAAACTGAGTCTCGTGTTTTAATCATACGAGCAAGGCAACCAACCCCTCTTTTTCCTCTTAAAATTCCCCGTGACATACAATAACGACTCAAGACCAGGCAAAGACGAACCACATGACTCCACGACATCGTCTGTCGAACTTTCATTCTCTCTCTCTCTCTCTCTCTCTCTCTCTCTCTCTCTCTCTTTATCCTCGTCAGGAAGGCCCCAAAGCGCAGGCGTCAACCAGAGGAGCATAAACAATGGATGTTCAGCTACCTGAAAATACCATCCAAAGATGACGAGTTTTTGCTGACGTTTGCAGCCAGGAGAATTTTACTGCCTGGTTGGCAAATAGCTGTTTTCACTTAAGGTTGCGTGCGTGCTCTCTCTCTCTCTCTCTCTCTCTCTCTCTCTCTCTCTCTCTTCGGTGATAATTACCGAAGTGACGCCAGTATTTAATGGCATTTACGTCAATCAGCGCCTGCTATTTAATCTACCCATCTCGTTAGAAATACTTTTCCTGTTCACACACACACACACTACATTATATTTATATATATATATATATATATATATATATATATATATATATATATATATATATATATATATATATATATATATATATGAACAGAATTAATGCATGTGCACGTGTTTTGCAGAAATATATTTCAGACTCACACCGGAAACGAACCTCGTCTCCCGAATGACAGGCCAAGGTGGTACCGACTGACCTGCCAAGGTCAAGAAAAAATTGGGAACCTAAGTACTCCTTACCTGAGGTGTTTCCCGGACAGGCTTCTGAAGGCCATCATACCAGCAAAATTTTACCCAACTTCCTGACCCCTCAGCGAGTCAGTCGGTACCATTTCAATCGAATTACCCCTTCACCGTGATATGTGATGGAAATACTGAACACACAAGCACGTGTTTTGCAAAAATAAATCTCTGACTCACATCGGGAACGAACCTCAGTCTCCCGAGTAACAGGCCAAGGTGGTAGCAACTGACTTACACACACCTGTGTAAGTGTATGCCTGCTAATACACGTACACCACAAAAAGCAGAGGAGCAATGGGAGATGACACTTACCTTCCAGCCTAAGTTTTCAAAGAAAGTGCAGAGTCTAGACTGGCCGGTAGTTTTTCCACCGCATGGACCTAAAATGGAAGAAAAAATACATTATCAAAAACATTGCTGAAAATTGAACACCACTGGAACAACAAGGAATGTGTCCCTTAAATACAGGTATATGTAACGACTCAAAACTTGAACGCCACTGGAACAACGAGGAATGTGCCCCATAAATAAGTGATTTACGTGACGCTTAATTCAAAATGCATCCGAAATGTTATGGCGACCCAACGACGTCTTCAAAATGAAAAAAAAAAAAAAAAAAAAACTACTTCATTAAGGTAAGAGTTGATGCTGAAAGCCAACGAATGTTTAAAAAGGAAATGAAACAAGTAAAAGATGTGCCGAAATTTCTTCGGCGCAATCGAGTTTTCTGTACACCGTATAATGCTGTCTGAAACTCTTAGCCATAACCCATGAAGCTCTCTGCCGCGGTCCATGAAACTTTCAGCCACAGCCCGGTGGTGACCTGTGTTGCTGGCACCTATAGCGCTGCCAGACTCACGATCATGGCTAAATTTAGCCTTCAATAAATAAAAAGAAACTACTGAGACCAGAGGGCTGCAATTTGGTATGTTTGAAGATTGGAGGGTGAATGATCAACATACCAATTTGCAGCCCTCTAGCCTCAGTAGTTTTTAAGATCTGAGGGCGGACAGAAAAAGTGCGGACGGGCAGACAGCGCCATCTCAGTAGTTTTCTTTTAAAGAAAACTAAAAGTGAGAGTGTTTGGAATGGAGTGCTTGCCTGGCATGTTTAACGTTACAAACATTCAGAGGACGAACGAATGGAAATTGATAAGCTAGTGAAAAGTGTATAACTAAGATCTGTTAAGGGGGAAGAGGAGAGGCAGACTAGAATGATGGAACAGAACTTGAGCCAAAGGCCAAGCACTGGAACCTGTGAGGCCATTCAGCGATGAAAAGGAAACTGAGAGTAAGGGAGGTTTGAAAGGTTTAGTATGAGGAAAACCTCGCAAATGCACAGTGAAACAACTGTTAGGAAAGGGTGGAGAGTCAGATAGGATAAAGAGAATATGAACGGAGGTACAGTAAAAGGAATGAAAGGGGTTGCAGCTAAGGGCCGAAGTAACGCTGCAACGAACCTTATGTAATGCCCACAGTGCACCACATGAGTTGCACTAGTGGCACTACCATCTAAGAGGAACTAGAAATAATGGACAGATGGCATGGAAGACGTATAGGTAAGGAAGTGCCTTCATATCCAGGAAGCGCGAGAATGTTAGGGGGTTTGACGCGCTGCTGATGAGCCTTAAAAGTAGGTTTGTGAAGCAGGTGATGTTGCAGAAGCTTTAGTGCACAGTGTTTCATCCACAATTCAGCAGGTGAAGGTATAGATGTGGCACTGAAAGCTGTTCTGTCTCTTGAACCAACCCCATATATATATATATATATATATATATATATATATATATATATATATATATATATATATATATATATATATATATATATATATTATATAGTACATAACTATATAAATATATATGTATGTGTATACATTATATATTATATATATATTATATATATATATATATTATATATATATATATATATATAAATGTGTGTATATATATATATATACAGTATATATATATGTATATACTGTATATATATATATATATATACAGTATATACATACATATAAGAAAAACAGTGTAAAAATACGCAAAATGGAAGAACGGTTAACTTTGGCATCACGATGGATCAGGGATTTTTATTATAAGCTGCTTCGGTTACGTGTAAAAATAGAGGATAATAATAATAATAAGCAGAGTGCAATTTGGAAGTGTTTGGAGGAAGGAGGGGAGAAGAGCCTTGAAGAGGTTGCTCTCTGTATTTTATGAAGCGATTAATGTTGCGGAAGTATTCTGCACGCACGCTTGTGCACATACATACATACATACATACATACATACACACATACATACATACATATGTAAGTATAATGAGCCCCAAACAATTTAACTGTGTATATAATCATAATACTCGGGTTAGACTTCAGTAAGACGGGATGGTTTAGACTTCAGATTCTTCACTTTACAAAGTGCAATCTTTCGAAGACTCACAGACTGTGAAGAAGACTGTACGTCTTCGAAATCTTGTACTTTGTAAAGAATTTGGAATCCGAACCACCCTGCCTTATTGAAGCCTAACTCTATTTTTTTATAGTAATATATATATATATATATATATATATATATATATATATATATATATATATATATATATATATATATATATATATATATATATATACACAGTTAAGTTGTGTAGTTATTTTGTGATTATACTTCCTTATGGATGTATGTATGTATGCATGTTACAAAAAAAGTTAACTTCAAAGACAAGCGACCTCGACATGGAAACAGTAATTAGGTAGCCCGACGGTTACGTCACGGTAATAAATTCTCGCGGGCACTTGAAAGCGCCTCAACTTGAAAGAGCGTGCCAAAATGAAACAGTTCATCGCCTAAAGACTGACTAAATGTAAAAAAAAAAAAAAAAAAAAAAAAGTTGGATCTAAACAACACTGCAAGGACGATGACCGAGGCGCCGTTCGTGGCAAATGCTTTGGAGTTTCTCCATCTTTTCCTTTTAGTTTCTTCAACTGTTTCCAAACATCTTGAATACCGATTCTGAGTTAAGAGACATAATAGTATATATTACACAACCAGATTACCGGGAGTACGAATACACACACTTTTGCACCAACGTTAACCAATGTTAAGTAATTAAGGGCACATGCTACTACAGTTTTATTCCCCGCAAGAAAGGTAGTGCCGTCAGTGCACCTCTCACGGTGGACTGTAGGCATTTCTTGAGGTTCTTTGCAGCGTCCCTTCGGCCCCTAGCTGCAACCTCTTTCATTTCTTTTAATGTAAGAAAGAGAATATGAACGGAAGTACAGTTAAAAGAATGAAGGGGGTAGCTGCTATGATCGAAGGGACACTGCAAAGAACCTTAAGTAGTGCATATAGTGCCCCGCATGAGGAGCACTGACGGTACCACTATGGCCATGGTACCAAACCCCCTGCGGGATAAATTCAGTTATGATCGATTTATGGCAGAAAATTCAAATTCAGTTTTAAGAACAAATTCGTCAGACCTGGTTTGAAGAACACGAATCAGTCGAAACCATTTCTGAGATTACGAAGCATCCAAACTCCGTGTCAAGAGCGATGAATATTCGATATCAAACTGAAAACACATTACTGTCAAGCTTATTTTTACGAACACAAATCAGCCACAACCAATTTTGAGAACGGACAACATCCAAAAAACCAGTTTTCACAACAAGAAATAATCAAAACCAGTTTTTAGTTCTTTGTAAAAGAAAACTATTGTGCCGGCTTTGTCTGTCCGTCCGCACTTTATTCTGTTCGCCCTCAGATCTTAAAAACTACCGAGGCTAGAGGGCTATAAATTGGTATGTTGATCATCCACCCTCCAATCATCAAACATACAAAATTGCACCCCCCTAGCCTCAGTAGTTTTTATTTTATTTTAGGTTAAATTTAGCCATAGTCGTGCTTCTGGCAACGATGTAGGATAGGCCACCACCGGGCAGCGATTAAAGTTTCACGGGCCGTAGTTCATACAGCATTATACCGAGACCACCGAAAGATACATCTATTTTCGGTGGTCTTGATTTTACTCTGTAGCGGCTGTACAGATAACTCGATTACGCCGAAGAAACTTCAGTGCACTTTTTTATTTTTTTTCTTTTTGGGCAAGGTTAAAGTTAATCATATATAAGACCATTCTTCGACTAATTTCACCACTATGCAAACAACTTCGAGCGAATCTTCATTAACAAACAGGGTGCTGAGACCCTGAGAAGCGTACCCACGGGCATGGATTTGTTTTGAGGAGAGAGAGAGAGAGAGAGAGAGAGAGAGAGAGAGAGAGAGAGAGAGAGAATCAACCTTCCAACCCTAATTTCGACATAAAGAAAGAACCTCGGTCGCCTGAGGCTTCCGAACTGACGCATGAACAATGATGCATTCAGCCGATTCTTCTCATCATCTTCCTCACCTCCCTTCAACTCGTGTTTCTCCTCTTCATCATCTCTCCTCTTCTCGTACTTTTATTTCCTTCTTTATACTCTTATTTCCGCCTTTCTCCTCCCCCTTCCCCCTTCATCTTCTCCAGCAAAAACCTCAATTTGGTCTGATAGAGTTTAAGAATTTAGGCCAAAGGCCAAGCGCTGGGACCTATGAGGTCATTCAGCGCTGAAACGGAAACAGAAAGTAAAAAGGTTTGAAAGGTGTAACAGGAGGAAAACCTCGCAGTTGCGCTATGAATCAACTGTTAGGAGAGGGTGGAAAGTAAGATGGAAGAGAGGAAATATGAACGGAGGTACAGTAAAAGGAGTGAAAGGGGTTGGAGCTAAGGGCCGAAGGGCCGCTGCAAAGAGCCTTCGGTAAAATTTGGTCTGATGGATTCAAGGACTCATTGTGACCTACAGCCAACTACAACATATATACTTCTAGGGGTTTAACCTCACTAACAACTCCACCCCCGGCCCCCTTCTCTTTCTGACCAACCCCACCCCACCCCGCTAAACCGACAAGGTAAGCGCCCGTGCCAAAGGCGATGATGATGCCCGCAAGATGCCAAATTGGCACTCAAATGGGCATTAACGTCATAAATAATAATGAAAACGTGATTGTCGTCATGTGTTCCCCAGCGTGATTCGGGTCGAGTCTAGAAGGCTCGGTGTCATGTAGTATATATAAAATATATACATACATATATATACATATATATTATATATATATATATATATATATTAAATTGATCCGATGAAGATATTATGTAAAATGCAAAATCTACATAAACGAAATGTAAAAATATAGTTTAGTTATATTTACAATTAGGCTAATTTGCTGAATTACTTTAAATAAAGACGAGTTGATTAATTGTATACTAATGTCCGTGTATATATATATATATATATATATATATATATATATATATATATATATTATACATATATACAAAATATACATATATGTTTTATATATAATATATATATATATATATATATATATATATATATATATATATATATATATATATATATATATATATATATATATATATATATATATATATATACCCCACTTCCTTTACATCATACCCACAAAAAATACCGCTACTGACAAATTACATCCATAATGACGCAACCATTGAGCGCGCGATTGCGTACCATTCTTGCTAAAAGGAAGGTTTTACGCTACACAGTGATCTGCTTCGATAATGGTCAGGAAAAGCGTAGGCCGGAATTTTCTGTTGTATTCAGCGTACAATTTTTTTTCTAGTAAAAAAAAAAGCTCTCGTTTTGCCTTAGAACACTCGACTCTTTGTTATCCTAAAGGCTGCGTGATCTGACTAATTCGCCTGTCTACGTTTCCTGGCCTTGGGAAAGCGATACTCATTGTGTTTGCGAATGATTAAGAAATACTCGTAAAAGCTTGAGTGTTGAAATGGAGAAACAGATCCGGTTATGCGTGGGTACATATATCTAAAAATACATCTCTACCCAGAGCTTTCGGGAACCTTTTCGATTCCCCTTTTCAAAAGGGGAATCGAACAGATTCCCGAAAGCTCTGTGGGTAAATATATTATTTACAAATAAATCTGTACAGAGAACTTTTGCGAATCGAACAGATTCCCGAAAGCTCTCTGGGTACATATATTTACAAATACATCTCTACAGAGAGCTTTTGGGGAACCTCTTCAGATTCCCGAAAGCTCTCTGGGTACATATATTTACAAATGAATCTCTACATAGAGCTTTCGCGAATCGAACAGATTCCCGAAAGCTCTGTAGAGATTTATTTTTAAATAAACGAACCCATGCATCACTGTGGATTTATTTTTCCATTTCAGGACTCGTGCTACTGTGAGTATTTCTTAATTATTCTAACACAAGATGACTATCGTTTTCTCAAGGTCAAGGAACTTGGACAGGCGAATAAGGCAGATCACGCTGCCTGTAGGATAACAAAGACCTGAGTGTGCTAACATTAAGGAAGAGTTGTTTTGCTACAGAAGACAACAAACCGGCAAATAAAAAAAAATGTACAGCAAGTATTAGAAAAGTGAAAGAACGTTTTAAAGGCCCGGTAAGTTGAATGTTCTCATGATCAGCAAACATGGGGGATCAAATAACATACAAAAAGCAACGAAGGAAAAAACTAAAACTACTGCAGCTGCAATTGATGTGTAATTCTATAGCCAAAATGTAGGAGGGTCATAAAATCTATTCAAGTCGTTACTGGAAAATTAAATGCTTCAGTGTGTGAGTCAACAACACGAAAGGAGAACCCTACTCGAAATACAAAAGCAAGAAAATATAAAAATCATAAATATAAAAATTGATAAGATAGTGTCAATGAGGAGAAAAACACACCAGAATATGGAATTTAGTTCAAAGGCCAGACGCTGGGGCACATGAGGTCATTCAGCGCTGAAACGGAAATCAACAGTAAAATGATTTGAAAGATGTAACAGGAGGAAAGCCTCGCAGTTGCACTATGAATCAACTGTTAGGGAGGGTGGAAAGTAAGACGGAAGAATAAGAATATGAACGGAGGTACAGTAATAGGAATGGAAGGGGTTGCAGCTAGGGGCCGAAGGGATGCTGCAAAGACCCCTAAGTAATGCCTAAAGTGCACCGCATGAGGTGCACTGACGGCACCCCTCCCCTACGAGGAAAACAACCGCAACATCAAAGAGAGGAAAAATGAAACATCATCAATAACTCGGCCAACTGTGAAGTTCTTCCCTCCCAGACGCAATCCGCGAGACCTGGACGGCAGGCACGTAGCTCCCTCTCTCACGCAGGCAAATGACATCAACTTACGCAAGAATG
>NC_089752.1:103137320-103147320 GCF_040412425.1 Macrobrachium rosenbergii
CTTGGCAAACATATGACTTACTATCTGGAAAAGAATACTGTGGGGGTAATACATCATTAGCACCAAAGGTTGCGGGGGTGGGAAGGGCTTCCCTGAAATGGGGCTGGTGCTGCCCGCAGACTTAGTAACTAAATAAACTCTACGGGTTACCATACCTCATTTTGGTATACTGGAGACTTAATATCTGGAAAAGAATACTGTGAGGGGTAAGATATCACTGGCACCAAAGGGGGTCGGGGTTGGAAGGTGGCGACATGTAAAAATTACTGAAAACGAGAGATATTATTGTCTAATCCAGAGTTTTCGGGGTCGCTGAGATGAATAGTGACACTCCCGATGCCCTTTAAGTTCAGCCCCAATAGCAAGGTGGGGGGGTTGAGAAGTGGTGAAAAATAAAATGTAAAAAATGACAGATATTAGTGTCTAATCAGGAGTTTTCGAGGTCGCTGAGATGAATTGTGACACTCCCGATGCCCCTTAAGTCCAACTTCAGCCCCGATAGGAATGGGGGTGAGAAGGGGTGAAATATGAAATGTCAAAAATGTTGGGCAATGTAGTTAAAGCAACTATCTTAACAGAAGAGAGAGAGAGAGAGAGAGAGAGAGAGAGAGAGAGAGAGAGTTTACCGGTTGTCATTCAGCTTTACCTGGCTCGCCAGGTTGGTCAGCTATTACATACATATATATATATATATATATATATATATATATATATATATATATATATATATATATATATATATATACATACATATATATATGTGTGTGTGTGTGTGTGTCTTACGCCATAACCTATTCAAACAAGATGCCATTAGTTCCCTTCATACCTGGACTGACCAGTGGCAGTAGGTAAGACGCAAACCACAGACCTTAGAAATGCAGGCTCACCGATGGGAAAACAATAGGTGGGAGCGAATATCAAAACCTGAGGGCAGAAGAAAATTGAGAGAGAGAGAGAGAGAGAGAGAGAGAGAGAGAGAGAGAGAGAGAGAGAGAGAGAGAGAGAGAGAGAGAGAGCATCCAACAAAAACAAAACAATATACTATTCAAAAACAGCATGAATATTACTACTCCGGGTGGAGAGAGAGAGAGAGAGAGAGAGAGAGAGAGGTCGTCCATGGGCTACAATGCATGTCTCAGTAGTGCCGCCTTAACCCTTGATTTCAACAAACATGAATCTACATTACTTCTTAAGAAACCACAAAATCTTCAGAACAACCTCCAGAACTAATCTTGTTCCCGGTCATCCCGCTGGAGCCATTCACTGGGAAACTTCCTCCGTTCATGAAGATTTAGTTTGGCTTCCATTGCGAAAATCAGTCAAATCTTCATCAATACGCACCAAGAGATGGCCACCTGCGGCTAATCACTAATACTGTTTACACACAGCTTCATTAAAATATGTTAATTAGTTTCAGGTAATCTGAAAAAAACAGAGAACCAATGTATTCAAAAGCATATATATATATATATATATATATATATATATATATATATATATATATATATATATATATATATATATATATATATATATATATATATATATATATATATATATATATATATATATATATATATATATATATAGGGAGACACTATTTGGGTTTTAGTGTCCCCACACTGAAGAGGGGAGCATGACGCTCCGAAACTGTATGTGATTTTTCAATATATTTGTTCTCCAATCCGGTTTTTTCAAGTTTCTTCAAGTTTCAAAGTTCGATAATGATCTATTATCATCAAGTTTCACGTAATCCTGTTCCAAGACAAGCAAACAGACTGAATAACGGCAACACAGAGCTTCAGAGAGAACTTATGTGCAAGTGTCAATCCCTCAAAAAGAAATGAATGAATAAATAAGAGTCAACACATGTTTCAAGGTAAAGTCCACATTACACACCTAACCACAAATTTGATAACCTTCGGGCAGGCGCCCGTATTAGAACAGAATAGAATACAGAATTTAGGCCAACGGCCAAGCGCTGGGACCTATGAGGTCATTCGGCGCTCAAACAGAAATTGAGAGTAAAGAAGGTTTGAAAGGTGTAACGGGAGGAAGACCTCGCAACGGCACTACGAACAATTTGTTAGAGAGGATGTTAAGTCAGATGGAGGAAAGAGAAAATGAACGGAGGTAGGGTAAAAGGAATGAAAGAGGTTGCAGCAAGGGGCCGATGGGACGCTGCAAAGAACCTTGAGTAATGCCTACAGTGCACCACGTGAGGTGCACTGAAGGCACTATCCCCACCCCCTCTTTCGGTGCTGATTTGTTATCAGGCATCACTAACGCAAGACTTACTAACCTGCTGACAGATAACATCGTACTTACGGGAAAGATCTTATCATGTCGAGGATAACCCTGGCGTTTGGCTTGTTCATATAAAGCAGTAAAATGTTTTATCAGCGGTATTCCCGCGCTTCTAATCATCACTTAATCTAATCTTTGCAGTTGTTTTTGTAATGCTTATTGCTGTTGCAGCATTCCTATTTTACAGTATTGATGACTCCCCATAATAAACTAGATTAAACCAGTAAATAGCAGATCCAGAAACACACGGTTTATACGTCTGTTATCAGAATAATTCTTGGGAAATCTTAGATACAGCCATTTCGTGAGGTGTCAATCCGATAATGAGAGAGAGAGAGAGAGAGAGAGAGATCGTCCATGCGCTACAATGCATGTCTTAGTAGTGCCGCCTCAACCCTTGAGGCCGTGATTTCAACAAACATGAATCTACATTACTTCTTAAGAAACCACAAAATCTTCAGAACAACCTCCAGAACTAATCTTGTTCCCGGTCATCCCGCTGGAGCCATTCACTGGGAAACTTCCTCCGTTCATGAAGATTTAGTTTGGCTTCCATTGCGAAAATCAGTCAAATCTTCATCAATACGCACCAAGAGATGGCCACCTGCGGCTAATCACTAATACTGTTTACACACAGCTTCATTAAAATATGTTAATTAGTTTCAGGTAATCTGAAAAAAACAGAGAACCAATGTATTCAAAAGCATATATATACATATATATATATATATATATATATATATATATATATATATATATATATATATATATATATATATATATATATATATATTAGTGGAGACACTATTTGGTTTTAGTGTCCCCACACTGAAGAAGGAATATGAAGCTCCGAAACTGTATGTGATTTTTCAATATATTTGTTCTCCAATCCGGTTTTTTCAAGTTTCTTCAAGTTTCAAAGTTCGATAATGATCTATTATCATCAAGTTTCACGTAATCCTGTTCCAAGACAAGCAAACAGACTGAATAACGGCAACACAGAGCTTCAGAGAGAACTTATGTGCAAGTGTCAATCCCTCAAAAAGAAATGAATGAATAAATAAGAGTCAACACATGTTACAAGGTAAAGTCCACATTACACACCTAACCACAAATTTGACAACCTTCGGGCAGGCGCCCGTATTAGAACAGAATAGAATACAGAATTTAGGCCAACGGCCAAGCGCTGGGACCTATGAGGTCATTCGGCGCTCAAACAGAAATTGAGAGTAAAGAAGGTTTGAAAGGTGTAACGGGAGGAAGACCTCGCAACGGCACTACGAACAATTTGTTAGGAGAGGATGTTAAGTCAGATGGAGGAAAGAGAAAATGAACGGAGGTAGGGTAAAAGGAATGAAAGAGGTTGCAGCAAGGGGCCGATGGGACGCTGCAAAGAACCTTGAGTAATGCCTACAGTGCACCACGTGAGGTGCACTGAAGGCACTATCCCCCCCCCCTCTTTCGGTGCTGATTTGTTATCAGGCATCACTAACGCAAGACTTACTAACCTGCTGACAGATAACATCGTACTTACGGGAAAGATCTTATCATGTCGAGGATAACCCTGGCGTTTGGCTTGTTCATATAAAGCAGTAAAATGTTTTATCAGCGGTATTCCCGCGCTTCTAATCATCACTTAATCTAATCTTTGCAGTTGTTTTTGTAATGCTTATTGCTGTTGCAGCATTCCTATTTTACAGTATTGATGACTCCCCCATAATAAACTAGATTAAACCAGTAAATAGCAGATCCAGAAACACACGGTTTATACGTCTGTTATCACAATAATTCTTGGGAAATCTTAGATACAGCCATTTCGTGAGGTGTCAATCCGATAATGAGAGAGAGAGAGAGAGAGAGAGAGAGAGAGAGAGAGAGAGAGAGAGAGAGAGTCCATGCGCTACAATGCATGTCTTAGTAGTGCCGCCTCAACCCTTGAGGCCGTGATTTCAACAAACATGAATCTACATTACTTCTTAAGAAACCATAAAGTCTTCAGAACAACATCCAGAACTAATCTTGTTCCCGGTCATCCCGCTGGAGCCATTCACTGGGAAACTTCCTCCGTTCATGAAGATTTAGTTTGGCTTCCATTGCGAAAATCAGTCAAATCTTCATCTATATGCACCAAAGGGCGACCACCTGCGGCTAATCACTAATACTGTTTACACACAGCTTCATTAAAATATGTTAACTAGTTTCACGTAATCTGAAAAAAAAACATTGGAGAACCAATATATTCAAAAGCATATATATATATATATATATATATATATATATATATATATATATATATATATATATATATATATATATATATATATATATATATATATATATATATATATATATATATATATATATATATATATATATATATATAGGGGAGACACTATTTGGGTTTTAAGTGTCCCCACACTGAAGAGGGAGCATGACGCTCCGAAACTGTATGTGATTTTTCAATATATTTGCTCTCCAATCCGGTTTTTCACGTTTCTTCAAGTTTCAAAGTTCGATAATGATCTATTATCATCAAGTTTCACGTAATCCTGTTCCAAGACAAGCAAACAGACTGAATAACGGCAACACAGAGCTTCAGAGAGAACTTATGTGCAAGTGTCAATCCCTCAAAAAGAAATGAAAGAATAAATAAGAGTCAACACAAGTTACAAGGTAAAGTCCACATTACAAACCTAACCACAAATTCGACAACCTTCGGGCAAGCGCCCGTATTAGAACAGAATAGAATACAGAATTCAGGCGAAATGCCAAGCGCTGGGACTTATGAGGTCATTCGGCGCTGAAACGGAAATTGAGAGTAAAGAAGGTTTGAAAGGTGTAACCGGAGGAAGACCTCGCAATGGCACTACGAACAATTTGTTAGGAGAGGGTGTTAAGTCAGATGGAGGAAAGAGAATATGAGCGTAGGTAGGGTAAAAGGAAGGAAAGAGGTTGCAGCTAGGGGCCGATGGGACGCTGCAAAGAACCTTGAGTAATGCCTACAGTGCACCACGTGAGGTGCACTGAAGGCACTATCCCGCCCCCCCAACACCCCTCTTTCGGTGCTGATTTGTTATCAGGCATCACTAACTCAAGACTTACTAACCTGCTGACAGATAACATCGTACTTACGGGAAAGATCATATCATGTCGAGGATAGCTCTGGCATTTGGCTTGTTCTTATAAAGCAGTAAAATGTTTTATCAGCGGTATTCCCGTGCTTCTAATCATCACTTAATCTAATCTTTGCAGTAGTTTTAGTAATGCTTATTGCTGCTGTCGCATTCCTATTTTACGGTATTGATGACTCTTCCATAATAAACTAGATTAAACCAGTAAATAGCAGATCCAGAAACACACGGTTTATACGTCTGTTATCAGCATAATTCTTGGGAAATCTCAGATGCAGCCATTTCGTGAGGTGTCAATCCGGTAATGAGAGAGAGAGAGAGAGAGAGAGAGCTTTTGGCAACTTACACTCTAATCCGTTCAAAGTCTTCTAAAAAAAAAAAAAAAGAGGGCAATTGTAATGTTTACCACTAAACGCAGCATAATTCTGCTAACCTGATACATCAGAATACCTGACGGTTAAAACTCTTGTCCAGCAAACAGGTCAAGATCATCCATTACATCATATATGAAAGCTAAACAGCAAAATTTCCCCACAACACTGACGACGAGCCGTTTTCTGCCGAGTTAGCTGAGCAAATGAACGAAGCAGAGCCGCCACCGGCAGCCCGAGCATTGGTCTAGTCTAGTGCAAAACACTAACATACCCCAACGTCCGTTTACACATGTGGATAAGGTAGCGGCTATTCTTGGGCACTTTGGGCACACGGGCAAACAACCGTCCAGTTTCTTTGATGGGCAATGACAGAATGTAAGAACGAATGCAAATGATAAACCACAGGAAGAAGGCAGTATATATATAGAATAAAACATAGATTTTAAGCCAATGGCCAAGAGCTGGGAACTGTGAAGTCATTCAGCGCTGAAACGGAAACTGAGAGTAGCACTATGAAACAATTGTTAGGAGAGGGTGGCTAGCAGGATGGAAGAAAGGGAATATGAAAGGAGGTACAGTAAAAGGAATGAAAGGGCTTGCAGCTAGGGGGCCGAAAGGACGCTGCCAAGAACCTTCAGCAATGCCTTACAGTGAGACGGCAATGTGGCAAGATGGATCCGAGCTTGACTGTAAGCTTACAAGAAACTGCAATGCTACTTTCAAGCGCAATGAATCACAGCTTAATTTTTCCAGCTTGAAATCTGACCTACATAAGCACAGGAGTCAGCTGTTGATTCACATTTATTCATTCGTAATTTCGTAACTTCAACAGTCCGTTTTTCACCTTGCTGTTCTATACTGCCCTGAAATGGAAGACTGCAGTATCTGCAAAAATACAAAACTGAGAAAAGTGGTAGATACTGAAGTTTTCCCTTGTCTTACTACTGATATTGCATACTGCAAATGGGACCCCCCAAAATAAAGTACTGGAGAATCATTCTGAAACTGCAGTAACTTGTGTATTGGTGTTTCACGAGCCCAGTAGGTGGCATATCTCAATTCCGAAAATTTTGCACGTACTACAGTTTTCCATTTTAGGGCAGCATACCCTTGCACCAAAATAATTTCGGCAAGCTTTGAGCAGCGAGCGCAACAAGAATGACGTTTTCCAGAGCTTTACTTCAGGAAAAAATCCACAGAAACGCCAAAACTACACCGAGTCAGGCATGACGATAAAAAAGAAATGGAAGGAGAAATAAAAGAAATAAAAATGGCCTCAATTTTCGGAGAAAACTTAAAAATTCCAAAGATGTCCACAAAAGGAAAGGCACCGGCACGCGTCGAAAATCGGTTGGCTCACGAAAGACGAATGGATAGGGAAATAATCCCACGTCATGAGGGCTAATACTATGCAACTTTACCTTAACACCCTGCGCTAATAATAGCGAATCCGCATACTAAAACAATAATGGAAGCAGCAACAACACACTTTAATATAAATATATGCATTTAAAACCCCTTCCCTCTCACCCCACATGCACGTGCGCGCACAACACACACACACACACACACACACATATATATATATATGTATATATATATATATATATATATATATATATATATATATATATATATATATAAATAAGCGCGCTCGTGTGTATACGCATGTTATGGTTGTGCAACTTCGTTAGGAACAGGATCAAATTTCAAAAGTTATTCAACGACTCCAGACCAGACGCCGTCAAAACACCTCGCAAAGAAGATAAACAGAATTTTTCTCCGTTTACTTCGGACATCTCTATTGAAGGCTTCATTAATGAAGAAAGGGAGACTTAATTGAAAACTGCATCAACTGCATCTCACTGTCTGAAAGGTACGAAAACACACGTCTCTTATTATATCGAGAACAAGCAATCTCTCTTTCTCTCTCTCTCTCAGAGACGCACACATTTTCTGTCTCTCTCGCTCTTGCTAACAAGCAAGCATTCCATTTCTGGCTCTACACCATCATCATTCCTTTGAAGCGACTCCTGAGGAGCCTGCAAATCAAGACTAAGTCATCGGCATGCAATGGTTAAGAAGACGTCAACGATGGACTTGACAAACTTGACTGCGGAATGTTTGCCTGCAAAGGGCCTGAGTCCAGCAATTTTTAGAACTGGATACTACATGCAGACATTTGCGCCACAAGGCTCCACAAGTGATAAGTATCATTTCAATAGACCAAATATGCCAGAATTATGTAGATGGCCTAACCACACTCACCCTTCAGTGATCCGTGAAGCCAGATTAGTCATTAAGGAATGTAAAAATTTAGGTCAAAGGCCAAGCGCTGGGACTATGAGGTCATTCAGCGCTCAAAAGGAAATTGACAGTAAGAAGGTTTGAAAGGTGTATCAGGAGGAAACCTCACAGCTGCACTATGAATTCATTGTTAGCAAGGGGTGGAAAGTAAGATGAAAGGAAGAGACTGTGAACGGAGGTACAGTAAAAGGAATTTAAGTGGTTGAAGTAAGGGTCCTAAGGGACGCTGGAAAGAACCTTGAGTAATGACTACAGTGCTCCGCGTGAAGTGCATTGGCAGCACTAACGCCGCCCCCCCCCCTACTCATAAAGAATGGCCAAAAGACCTTTGGAAAACAAAGCCACTCCCCGAGATGAGGTTACTTCATGGTCTATTTTCTTACTTTCGTTCTGTTTGTTTTCTTTCACGGAAGACTCAAACCCTTTCTCAGCCATGTGCATTATTTTTTTTTATGTTAAAGCGCTATGAAGACAAAGGAAATAGGAAATACATAACATCCAAGGATTCAGTCCGCATAACATTTGCAACATATTGCAAGGACCAAAATATTATGATGCAAAGTTGGCTCACGTGTCACTGGATGAGAGACGAGTATTTCACAATCATTGTTACCTAAATAGCAGCCAAACTCCTCTATTATGGCTACGCTCGTCGCTTAGCCACAGACTGCAGTATAAGCAAAACACTGACGTAACAAATGATCCCGCTTCTGAGCACCGAGCCCCGACAACTGCAAGGCAAAAGAAAATAAAAACGATCCGTTATCGGTGCCGTAATTCCAACTTGCATGGCCATCGTTGCGTAATCAAGAGAATAAAGATTCATAAACTTGTTGAAATTTCATATATGCAACAAATCAACATTTCTGTTTAACTGTGACATCATTCTAGTTTAGAAGTATTCACCACCGGAAGGCAGTACGGAAAATAAAAGCGGATTCCCACAACTTCTCACAACACAGTTCCAATCGTTACTGACTCACGGACAAGCGAGTTCGAACGGTCTACACTTCATCGACATTTCATTGGAAATTACTTGTAAATATAAAAATAAACATCGTATTACGAGAACAGACTTATTTCCCATTTCATACCTTCCTCATTCTGCGTGACATTTCCACTACGCACGAGGTGAATGCCAGACAATTACACTTTCAATATCTTTGATAAGCAACAGCGTCTGGTTGTAGGCTATTTGGTGAGGTGACCACCGATGAATGAAAGACTTCGCTGACATATAGGCTAACGTGGCGAGGTGACCACCGATGAATGGAAGACTTCGCTGACACACAGGCCAACGTGGCGAGGTGACCACCAATGAAAGAAAGACTACGCTGGCATATAGGCTGACGTAAATATCTGCAAGCGAAAAACTTAATGAATTATTACCTGGAGTCTATCAACAAACATTAGGCGTCTCTAATCAGCGGCTTCGGGTCACAATGGGGAAAGAAGAAAATACCAAAGAAAAAAGTGAAAAATGCACCGAAATTTCTTCGGCGCAATCGAGTTTTCTACACAGCCACTACAGCGTATGATCAAGGACACCGAACATAGGTCTATCTTCCGGTGGTCTCGGTATAATGCTGTATGAGCGCCGGCCCATGAAACTTTAACCACGGCCAGGTGGTGGCCTGTCCTATATCGTTGACAGAAGCACGATTATGGCTTACTTTGACCTTAAATAAAATAAAAACTATTGAGGCTAGAGGGCTGCAATTTGGCATGTTTGATTATTGGAGGATCAACATACCAATTTGCAGCCCTCTAGCCTCAGTAGCTTTTAAGATCTGAGGCCGGACAGAACAAGCGCGGAAGGACAGACAAAGCCGACACAACAGTTTTTTTTTTTTACAGACGATTAAAAGTCCTAATTCCTTT
>NC_089752.1:103149820-103202320 GCF_040412425.1 Macrobrachium rosenbergii
TCTCTCTCTCTCTCTCTCTCTCTCTCTCTGTCAAACATGGGAAAGGAAGCATAATGACATCTGCGTAGGCATGTTCTGAAAAAATTATTATCGTATAGGTCATTCATACGCGGAAAACAAAAAAAAGATAGGCGAGGATGAGTACTGTCTATTCTAGGGGTTGGTATTAGCAATGGGAAAGGAATACTAATGCTTACACTGTTCCAAGTGATATACACTGACGGCACTACCCCTCTAAGAGTTGAATATAAAATTTAAGCCTAATGCCAAGCGCTGGGAGCTATGAGGTCATTCAGCGCTGAAAATAATGTTTGAAACAATCATTAGTAGACAGTGGAAAGTAAGATGGAAGAAAGAGAATACGAACGGAGGTACAGTAAAAGGAATGAAAGGGGCTGCAGCTAGGGGCAGAAGGAACGCTTCAATGAACCTTAAGTAATACCTACAGTGAACCGCGTGAAATGCACTGACGGCACTACTCCCCTACGGAGTACCACTTGAGAAAGACACCCGAGGAGTGCCTTCGACTTAAACCAACAACCGAGGTTGACCAACCTTTCACTCTTTTGCTTGCACCAGAAAGCATCAAGTCAAGTCATTTTAAATAGGGGGGAAAAATGCCCTTATTCTCTGCTGCCAAATTGAGAGAGAGAGAGAGAGAGAGAGAGAGAGAGAGAGAGAGAGAGAGAGAGCACTCCATTAAAGCTCAGAGAGATTCAAAGGCAGGGCTATTTTTCCCCCCTCATCATAAATATTGTCCCCTACAACATTCCCCGTCTGTCTATCTGTCTCTCCCACAGACATACTTCCGCGGCCTCTCGTACAAATAAATATCTTGCGGCCCCTTCTTTGGCACGTGTACCTTACAACTCTCTCTCTCTCTCTCTCTCTCTCTCTCTCTCTCTCTCTCTCTCTCTCTCTCTCTCTCTCTCTCTCAGAGTAATAATCCTAACAAGCTCTTCAAATACTTGAGAATATTTGAAAGCAATACATAAAAATGAAAAACTGCGGGAAAAGTAAATTAACAACAATGTATCTTTCTTCTCCCAAACTCTGAGCAGAGAGAGAGAGAGAGAGAGAGAGAGAGAGAGAGAGAGAGAGAGAGAGAGAGAGAGAGAGAGAAAATTACTGACTGGGTCTACCAAGAACACTTCTTGTCTATTTGTGGATAGGTCTACCAAGAACTATTTTTGTTTATTTCTGGATACACACTCTGATCTGTCTCTTACTTGGTACACTGTTATTCTTCTATCCCACGAAGGCGAAGGTGATATTCAGTAACTGAAGCGACACACTCAGTCTCCAAACCTTAAACAGGCAAAATTCTTACAGTTGGCCAAAAGTAATTAAATGGAAAATGCAACCTTCATTTTACAATACGTTTCACGTCCAGTGAAAGAGTAAGTGAACTGAAGCTTCTTGCAATAAAAGGGACCCACTCACTAAGTACCGCAAAAAAAAACAAACACTCGAATAACTGGAATTGGAATGTAGAATTTAGGCCAAGCGCTGGGACCTATGAGGTCACTCAGCGCTGAATGGTAGACTGAGAGTAAAACGGTTTTAAAGGCGTATAACAGGAAGAAAACCTCGCAGTTCCACTGTGGAATAACTGTTAGAGAAGGTGGAAAGTAAGATGGAAGAAAGAGAAAATGAACGGAGGCACAGTAAAAGGAATGAAAGAGGTTGCAGCTAGGGGCCGCAGGGACCCCGCAAAGAACCTTAATGCCTACAGTGCACCTCGGGGGGCACTCGAATAGTGACAAAGACTGCATGGCATCGCTTGACCACAGCACGTAGGCAACACGACAGGCACCGTACTTGAGGTGACTCAAAGCCTTTAAGGGCGTGAATATAATTAAAAATAAAACGCATCAACAGCAGCAACTGCGGAGCTCACCGATTACCGTGGAAAACTGTATTAAATTTCCCGTCCACCGACACCGAACAATGTCAAATATGGGACCTACAATTTGTTCAGCGCCATGATAAAGAAGAAAAGCCATGTCTGAAAGTTACAAGCAATGTATCTGAAAATTCGACAGGAAAGATTAATCAGACACTGGGTGTAAAACCTGACCGATTTTCGTATTTATGAAAGACGTCTTCTAGTTATGAAACGAAACCGGTCAGGTTTTACACCCGGTGTTTCGTTTTCCCTACATACATATACATACATTATAAATAAATAAATAAATAAATAAATATATAAATAAATAAATATATACCTATATATGTATATATATACATATATAAAAAATATATCTTTACATATATACAAAATTATATTTATATATATTTATATATACAACTTATATATGTATATATACACACCCAGCCACCACTAATCAAGAACAGGTAACTGCCAAACAATTAACAATCGAAATCCGTTCTGGCCCTCCCGCCTGTAGACAGACGATCAGCCGCGTCGACCGGGGCGAATTTCGTCCAGAGCACCGAGGGCCGGAACACCCAGACTTTCTACTCCTTTCCCTGTCCTTCCACCTTTCCCCGATGGCGGGGGCGGGGGCGGGGGGGGGGGGAATAAAATCACCGACGGACGCATGAGAGAAAAAAGGAAACCGAAAGGGGGCACAGGACAAAGAAGTGGCACTAACGGTTCATGATCAATACTTTCAAGAATTGGAAACGACACGTTTCATGCACAGAGAGAGAGAGAGAGAGAGAGAGAGAGAGAGAGAGAGAGAGAGAGAGAGGCAGGCTAGGCCAAGGTTGCCTAGAAGCCTTAGGGAGGAAGAGAACACGTACACATATTTGTACGCACGTCAATGCACACAGAATAATTACGAAAGCCCTTAAGCGTGCGGATATTTGGGTACGTTAACCACATGCTCGACCGTGCACACACACACAAACACACGTATAAATACATACACACACATAAAAGACACAAAATACACCTAAATAATTAAAACCACAAGTACTGATAAATAATTGTAGTACGCTGAAATTTTCTCCCAATGCTTGTATACCGCGGAGACGTCCTCCACACCTGTCAGTTTCATTATCCAAAGTTCCTCGGAGGAGGAGGAGGAGATTAGCAACACCGGAGTAGCTCGCTGAGGCTTTGTTCCTTTGTCCACTAAGTCGTCAGGCTCCAGTATTCGCCCTTTGCCTATAGTATTCCATCTTGACTTTTTTTTTTAAACAGCACAACTCAATTCTGTTTTCTTTCAAGCTACAAAACCATTAGTAAATATTATGCTCATATGTTAAGAAATGACAGAATTTATTTAAAAGATGAAACGTTATTATGGTCATCAAGTGTCTTGACGTCTGAGAATGAGTTGCATCCCACCCACACTCTATCATAAAAGAAATCCCCAATAAATCGACTGGTACAGTAAACTGGCGCCAACACTGAAAAGGCCATCTACAAAACCTAAATAATTCACATCAGCCAATCAATACACATCGGCATTAATACGTAATATACACACACACATACACATGTTTAATGTATATACTATATATATTTTATACTACACAGACACACACACACACACACACACATACATATATATATATATATATATATATATATATATATATATATATACATACATACATACATATATATATATATATTAATGTGTGTGTGTGTATACACAATGCACAACTTCTATATATATATATATATATACATATATATATATATATATATATATATATATATATATATATATATATAGTATATATATATGTATATGTGTGTAAACATATATCCTCAAACATCTAAAATGACTGAAAGGTGGTAATAACCAACGCGACAACCCACATGGCTCCTCCCAAAACAGATCCATTTACGACCTCACACAAAACCAACCGAAACAAACAAACGCAACCATAAACAAACAAGAAGACAAACAATACAACGCGATGCAAAGCTGCAAGGAGGAACAAGTGTCGGTGCCTCCAACACCACCGCGAGGAGGAGCGATAAATGATTGGGACTTCCATGATGACGCCAGCCATGATCAGGCCGCCCCCAACCCCCGCCTTCCCTACTGCAAAGATATCGACCTTACAAGGTTCCCCCCACACCCAAAAGACCCGATCAATGTCATTATATTGACTTTGTTATGCGAGGGCGGGTCCTCAGGGTACTGTTAGGGCAGGGGAGTTTTTGATTCTTTGATGTCCCGAGACATTTAGGACAAAAGTGACCGACTGCGATGACTGGCGAAATTTCGGTTCAGGAACAACCGGTCTTGTAAATATTGTTACTATTATAGCTATGCGTACGATGTGTGTCAGATGAGTAGTATTAACTGAATCATATTTTACTTTCACGTTACTGAATACAATAGTATAGCATCAAGGCCAAAGGCCTAGCGTTGGGACCTACGAGGTCATTCAGCGCTGAAAGGGAAACTGACAGTAAGAAGGGTTTGAAAGGTGTAACAGGAGCAAAGCCTCGCAGCTGCACTATGAATCAACTGTTAGAGAGGGTGGAAAGTCAGCTGAAAGTAGGAGAATATGAAGGGAGGTATAGTAAAAGGCACGCAACACGTTGCAGCTAGGGACCGAAGGGACGCTGCAAAGACCCTTAAGTAATACCTACAGTGCACCTCGTGAGGTACACTGATGGCACTACCCCAACTTCGGGTTCCACGTTGCTGAAGTGAATAGTGATATTAGTACATACCCCCTGCTTCCAATACTTCCTGTAGGCACGCGTACACTCATACACACACAAACACACACGCACACACCACACCTGTGTTATCTCGAGGCTGCTATTTGAATCTGAAGTGGAAAGATTAACTGAATCAATTCTCGATGAAATCTTACGAATCTAATACAGTTATAATCTGCCCACATATCAAGGACATTACATACGAACAACAGAAGCAGTATACACATGGTAACCGCATATACACATACGAATAACAGCACAGAGTGTGCACATATATAATCCTTAGTGTAAATAAAACAGCAAATCGTATATATGCAAGCAATTGCAAGCAGTAACCTACGGCAGCAGCAAGTGCCCCAATATGGGATCAACCGTGTGTCTGAAGTGAGCTGGAAAGCCACTTGAAGTTCGCAGGAGGTCCCAATATAATACAAGTACAGAGACCTCCTTATGTTCTGCAAATGTTTAAATTATAATTACGTCACCAGCTCTGACTGTGCAAACACTGTATTTACAAAGAAGCAGCATCTTACTCTTCCCACAACGACTGGAACCTGCGCCACGAAAAAGTAAAGAATGGAATAGCATATAGAAATCAGACCAAACCCCAAGCGCTGGAACCTATGAGGTCATTTTGCGCTGAAACGGAATTTGAGAGTAATAAGGGCTGAAAGGTGTAATAGGCGGAAAACCACGCAGTTGCACTATGAATCAATTGTTAGGAGAGGGTGGAGGAAGAGCGTAAGATGGAAGAAAGAGAATATGAACGGCAGTACAGTAAAAGGAAAGAAAGAAGTTGCAGCTGTAACAGGGGAAAACCGAAGGGACGCTGCAAAGAACCTGGAAGTAAGATGCCTACATTGCACAGTAAAAGGAATGAGGTGCACTGACGGCACTAACCCCCAGCAACACTAACCCAACCCCCCAGCTAGGGACCAAAGGGACGATGCAAAGAACTTTAAGTAATCAAGCCTACGGTGCACCGAGTGAGGTGCACTGACGGCGACGAAAAAGTAAATGTAAGAGGGAAATATATACCGTACTTCGACCGTGCGTCCCCAAAGACCTGTGAATTTCGAGCAATTCCCTGCCTTGCCAATTTTCTTTTGATGATAGGTCTCTTTGTACTGTGGCTGTGCTGCAGCCTCAGATCCCTGAGCGACTGCTGTGTATTCAGGGGCCTTCAGTAATTTCCCTTCCTTCCCAACATACGAATTCATCAAGAATTGAATTGAATACAGAATTTAGGCCAAAGGCCAAGCACTGGGACCTATGAAGTCAGTAAAAGGTTTGAATGGTGTAACAGGAGGAAAGCCTCGCAGTTGCACTATGAATCAACTGTTAGGAGAGGGTGGGAAGAAAGAGAATATGAAAGGAGGTACAGTAAAAGGAACGAAAGGGGCTGCAGCTAGGGGCCGAAGGCACGCTGCAAAGAACCATAAGTAATGGAATTCATCAGGAACAAGGTACTTGGCCACCAGTAACCATGAGACACTATAAACACAAAACGTTGCCCTTGGAATCATCAAGAACCCTTTAATCACTGGCTAATTAAAAAAAAAAAAGAATTCTCACCCCTATCTGATGACGAACCGAGATCACCCCCTTGCAAACCTTCTTGTACATCTGCGGAGTAAGTTGTAAAGTAAGCTGCATCGGAATAGCTTACTGCACGCCCTGGTTACTCGTTCATTACCACAATCCACGAATTAAGTCTGCTAATAATATGCCATTACTTTAGTTAATTTTTTCATAGCATATTTCTGCATGTTGGTCATGACTGCTTCGTATAATTCATTTGTCCAGCAAAAAATAAACAGGATAATGACAGTAGGCAACGTAGTACTCAAAAATAAAGCCTGTTCAACAGTTTACAACCGCATTCATGCAGTGACACTCATTTCTGTAATATTTTATTCCACCTTTCGTTGACAATCTAAGTGCCAATACTAGGGGCGTCATAAATACAAGTAAACTTCACTATTAAGAAGTTAGTTTTTCAGCTGGAGACCTCAAAATAAACATCCTTAAGCATGTTTCCTGAAGATAAATATGACAAACACCAGCGTCCGCTTCCAGAGTAAGTGCCATAATCCCATTTAAACGAGGGAGGAACCCTGCAGACCTGGTGCTTCAAAAGTCACAAAAGAAATTGGTGTGTACCGAACTTCGTGCTTCTGACAAACGTCTCACTTAAAAGACAATCGTTGTCTTTAAAATGTATAAGGGTGCTCCTATAACCACTTTATCTGCAATGACAAATAATACAATATATATATATATATATATATATATATATATATATATATATATATATATATATGTATATATATATATATATATAATATATATATATATACACACATACACATACAATATCATTCCGCGGACGCTCCGATTCCAAGCAACCTCAGGCAATCGACTCGCCTCTAATTTTTGCAGAGCGATATATCGATTGGGTCCCGTTGCAAAGATGGAGAAGGCAACCTCCCCTCACCCTCCATTTTTTTTTTTTTATCAAGGCAGAGAGAATAACCCCCTCTCTCCGTACTCTCAGAGGGAGGCCCCAAACAGCCTTCGAATGCTTGTCCGAGCCTAAATGGTAACAGAGTTATCCAAACATTCATTTGGTCTCTGCGTATAGCGCCTGGACAGAGGACCCAATTTTTGTTCATTTGATTACAGTCTCTCTCTCCGGTACCAGGCTATTTGTTAGTTTTTATTTGATTTAATAAAATTTACGCCGTCAAACCAAGCAATTGGCAGTGTCAATACGGAGCCGGAGCGGTTGAATAGCAAGATCTTGAAATGACCTCCAGAAACGAATGGTGGAACCGGGAGAAAAGGAATAACAGTTCGATTGAAGAAAAAAAGCGGGAATCAGGCAAAGTTAAAGGCTAAAAGTTGAGTGTGGCCACTGGATAGGGTTGAAGGCAGGCTGCAAACTCCTTTTGGTAATGCCTACAGTGCGCCAAGTGAGGTGTGCTGACGGCAATAACCCCTTGCTAAGATATTTTGTTGGAATACCCTGCCTTTCACATCCTTTATATCGGACTGTTTTAATGCAGCTGTTTGATTATTTTCAAAATATTATAACAGATAACTCGTCTGTTATTTTTTTTTTAGAGAACCTGTTGTTGTTGACGCTATGGCCTGGCACTAACAACAATAGGAACTTAAAAATATTTCATAATCACCCGAGTCACTAAAATGGTGAAAAAAACCCACATTGATGTCATTGTAAATATATATATATATATATATATATATATATATATATATATATATATATATATATATATATATATATACATATATGTATGTAATGTATGTATATTATGTATATGTATGTATATATATATATATATATATATATATATATATATATATATATATATATATAAAACGAGAGCTTTCGAGAACCTGTCCGATTCTCCTTACCAGTCTAGTCCAACTAAACCACCAGTTACCAACAAAGTAAAGTGTTTTGAAAGAGAAAAACACTTAATTGTACAGAAAAAATTAAAAAGTAAAGCAGTACAGGTAACCCAGACTCGGAAGAGTTAAGTATACCTTAGTTTTACCAGACCACTGAGCTGATTAACAGCTCTCCTAGAGAGGGCTGGCCGGAAGGATTAGACTTATTTCACGTGGCTAAGAACCAACTGGTTACTTAGCAACGGGACCAACAGCTTATTGTGGAATCCGAACCACATTATAGCGAGCAATGAATTTCTATCACCAGAAATAAATTCCTCTAACTCTTCATCAACCGGCCGGAGACTCGTACTCGGGCCTACCGAGTGCTAGGCCACAGCTCTACCGGCTTGCCCAACGAAGAGCTACCGGGACTCGGAATGCGTATAGGGGAAAGCCCTCTATAAAGAATGGCATTGGCTGTGATATTATACAAGTAAGGCCAAGCACTTTAGACTGTAAATGGGGAGCTAGAGTGGTTGGACAGTAAGACCTATAAAAGAGACCCAGAAACTTTGAAAAAAAAAAAAAAAAAAGTTGAGAAGTGTCAGCAAAAAGAAAACCGATCCTAATGTGACGACAGTTAATTCCGTAGTTGAGGTGATTCCGCTGTTCTCCGCATATCAACTAGCTAACCTCCTAAAGCGTCGAAGTGGTGGTTCATCCAATAGGTCTCTCCGGCGATTGTCCAAAACAGCTCAGGTGACCTCAACTTAGTTGCTGAGTGAAACCGTGTTGTCTGAACGAATGGAAATGGAATATAAAATTTTGGCCAAGCGCTGGGACCTACGAGGACGTTCAAAGGCAAATTGAGAGTAAAAATGTTTTTTGAAAGGTGTAACAGGAGGAAAACCTCAAAGCAGTTGCACTATGAAACAATTGTTAGGAGGGTGGAAAGTAAGATGGGGGGAAAATAAAATGAACATAGGTACATTAAAAGGAATGAAAGAGGTTTGCAGCTAGGGCCTAAGGGACGGTGCAAAGAGCCTTAAATAATGCCCACAGTGCACCATGCGAAAGTGCACTAAAGGCGCTATCCCCCTACGGGCCTGAAACGAAACGAGAGGCAGCGGCAAACATCAGATGGGGATAAATAACTGCCAGTTGTATTATGCAAGTTAGTCTTGAAATGTTTAATGTAGTCTTTAAAACAAAAACAAAACAAAATTAAATCACTGCCTACATATCAATTCATTTGTGACTGTGTCCTCCTGTGTGTAAGACCTGTTACCCCCATACAACATCCGCTGTTTATAAACAGCTCCCTCGACCAATCTCCTAATTTCTCTATCTTTGTGATTAACAATAACTTCCGAGTCGTTACAGTTTATGCGACTGTATTGTCTCTAACTATGGTGACAAGGTCATTATTTTCATCTTGCAAACTGCTATTTTATGCTCGCTAATTCATACGGGCAATCCCGTGCCACTTTCTCTTTATTTCAACCCACAATCACCACATAATATTCCATACACGCCGATATCCTTCTTACTATTAATCCGGAAGTTATTCATATAAAGTTTTTAATTGTGCCGTTGTACTTACAAACAATAGTTACCTTGTCAATGCAGTTCCTATTAACCGTTTTTTTTTCTTTTGTGCAAGCTACGGTTGTATGGCAAGAATAGGCTAATTTTCTTTATTCCTTTTTAATTTAGTCATGCGGGATCTCGGTGTAGAAAATCTGTTTTGCTTAAACAAAAGCCTTATTAATGACATGCTCGAGATAACAAATTAAAAAAAAACTCTTTTATATGTGTAAGTTCTTTATCAATATTTTGTGGATCACAAATTTTGAGTGATCGTAAAATAAGATTAACCAAAATACTGTTTTGTCAAGAATAAAGTGAATGTCAGTTTAGGCGGTGGCTTCCTTCCTGTACACTGTAAATTTCCAACTGAAACTGGGGTGGTGATATACCAAACATCTAAAAATGGCAGCGTGTTCTGTATTTCATGTTTAGCAGTGAACTGAAAGGAGGTTGAAATACTGTTGACATATCTAAAAAAAAACTGTCACAATCGCTAGAATTTCCTTTTAAAATAATAATGACGACCTCGCCTACTTATCTCAACAGATTATTGGCTTTAAAGCAGAATCACTGTATTAACAATTTCCTCTTCTGCAAACTCCACGCACAGATCCTAAGTACGGGTGACACAGGAGAACCCATACTAACACCAAAAGTTTTGCCTATATCTCTTGCCGCTAAAACACAGGAACAATCTGTCTAAACACTGTTCAATCAGTATGGGAAAATTTACATCGGCATTTTCCGACTGTTCCTTTAGTTTTCGTAAAACAAATTCAAGAGGTACATCACTGAAAGGAGTTGCTACATCTAGGCTGACCATCTTTCCTGTCAGCAGTAGGCCTAATAATAATGGGGCAAATAGCCACATACATTAACATGTTGTACTCAGAAGTTACAGAGTTCTAGTTTTTATTTGCTTTTCGACTTCCTCCTGAAACAAATCAAGGCTTACAAATACAGTCCTCACTCAGGGGAGAGAGAGAGAGAGAGAGAGAGAGAGAGAGAGTGAGTTACTGCCCAAGCAATTGGGGTATGTCCAAAAGCACGGTCAAGACCGTGGTCCAAGGCTACAGACTTCTCTGACACGTGATCGGGTTTTTAGTTTTCTGTAAAAGAAAACTATCGTGCCGGCTTTGTCTGTCCATCCGAACTTTTTCTGTCAGCCCTCAGATCTTAGAAACTACTGATGCTGCAAATTGGTATGCTGATCATCCACCATCCAATAATCAAACATACCAAACTGTAGCCTTCTAGCCTCAGTAGTTTTTATTTTATTTAGGGTTAAAGTTAGCCATAATCGTCTTCAGGCAACGATATAGAATAGGCCACCACCGGGCAGTGGTTAAAGTTTCATGGGCGGCGGCTCATACAGCATTATACCGAGACCACCGAAAGATAGATCCATTTTTGGTGGCCTTGATCATACGCTGTAGCGGCTGTTCAGAAAACTCGATTGCTCCGAAAAAACACGCAGGTTGCTTCATCCACAGCCGGTAATGCATTCAGTCATAAACATTAATTCTCGTCAGTCAAATACAGTCGTGGTTACCCACACATTAAACAATAAAAATTTAAATTATCTCGACTAGTCCAGCCCAAGGATTTGGACCTTCGTCCAGTCAAGTCCAGAGTTGAACACGTGGTGAGGCTGGACCGTGACATACAAGTGAAATATGCGCTGAAGTTTCTTCGACGCATTCGAGTTTTCTGTACAGCACATAATCACCACCGAAAATATATCTATCTTTAGGTAGCCTAGGTATAATGCTGTATGAGCCGCGTCCCATGAAACTCTCAGCCGGCCGTGGTGGCCTGTGTTGTTGCGTTGCCAGAAGCACGATTATGCCTAAATTTAACCTTAAATAAAATAAAAACCACCAAGGCTACAGGGCTGCAATTTGGTATGTTTGATGACTGGAGGGTGGAAGATCAACATACCATATTTCAGCCCTCTAGCCTCAGTAGTATTTATCATCTGAGGGCGGAGAGAAAAAGTGAGGACGGACAGACAAAGCCGGCACAATAGTTTTCTTTTCGGAAAACTAAAAAACATCAATAACATTAACTATAAAAATAAAACCAGAACAACAAGAGCTTAACCAAGGTCCAGATTCAGGATGACGAGCGTATGTCTTTTTTTTCTGTGGAAAACAATTCTACAAATGCACTACTTACTGAAAGTCATTGAAGGTAATTCTAAGGTAGAGCTCCGCATGGTGATATTATTTATTAATGAATTTTCTTGACTGAACAATATAGAAAAGGGTGTATGTAATGCAGCTAACGTGAGATAACGTAAGAAATATACAGAGATAATGAGAAATTTTCAGTCTTTTATTTATGTTTTAACGCTCACCCCGTATAAGGGCTCGTACTAAACATGGCGGAAGATTCAGTGGGACGCTGTGTTTAGAACCAGTCCCTCGAGGATTACAGTAAAAATACAAACAAAACACGGCAAATTTCTCATTATCTCGGTAAATTTCTCAAATGATCTCACCTGTAATGTATTATATAAACTCATTTCTATACTGTTCTGTCCAGAAAATTACCGCATCTAATTCCAACCTTCAAAAAACTCTGCCTGTCAACTATATTGTATACAGTATATTTTATTTTAAATTGACATGTTTCTCATAACGCATCGTACTTCCTGCGAGATAAAAAAAATAAGGTACTTATGTACCACAGTAGAGCATTTTAAATGTTTTATTTTAAAAAACCCACTTTCTAAAACGTGCTTTTATTTGTAGTGCGATCTCAAAAACCTATTGAAGTATTAGAATGCAGTATTGTTATACGAACTAATGACTCTACTGTACCATTTCCTATGACTTTTAACAGCACCATACTTACAAACTGACAACTGGAAAAAATATTCAAGTATTCCCAGGCAATAAATCTGAAAACATTTCACATTTAACCGCCATTCTGAAAAAAATGCTTTAAAAACGTTGCATTCCCTCACAGGCAATACCTAGCAAAACGTAACCATTTGTAACGAAGCCCTTCCGACTTGCTACGAAGAATCTGTATCGCTGACTTTCCTTTTACATGATATTGACCCAACTATGAATATTTCAAAGATTCAGTTACGTGCCACGACTTCATTGCAGGATATCTAAAGTATATGTCCCTGTGGAATGGAATATAAAGTTTAGGACAAAAGCCAAGCACTAAGACCTACAAGGTCATTTAGTGCTGAAAGGCAGATTGAGAGTAAAAAGGTTTTAAAGGTGTAACAGGAGGAAAACATCGCAGTTGCACTATGAAAAACTGTTAGGAGTTGGTGGAAAGTAAGATGGAAAACGGAGAATACGAACGGAGGTTAAGTTGCAGCAGCTAGGGGCCGAAGGGACGCTGCAAAGAACTTAAGTAATGCCTACAGTGCACCGCAAGAGGTGCACTGACGACACTACCTCCCTACGAGGTGTGCCCCTGTGATTCTTCAAATAACAAGTAAAAACTACTCTCGCCCGCTCTCGCTGCAGCTGTGCCTGATGTTGTTCATGATATGACGGTCTACTGTTCTCGTGATCATGTTCTTGTTGGTTACTGAAACCAGTTTAGTCCTACTTGCTATTTGTTTTTTGTTTTGACGTAAAGTTTATCCTTTTATGAAACTGCAAATTCGGCTTGTTCCGAATGTTTGTATAATAACCATAAAATATTCGATACTTTTGAATAAGTCAATTTACCTCGAGAAATGCAATGAACCCTAACATAAGTCGACTCTTCAAAAAGCTGTTGCTATTTTCCAATCAAATTTCATATGTAGGGAGCTATAGGCCTAAAGAGATAATCAGATATAAAAATGGATTCTGGTAGACATTTGGCATTACTAGCAAAGGAAGAGGGCCAGAAGTAAGACAGAATATACAATTTAGGCCAAAGACCTAGTGCTGGGACCTATGAGGTCATTCAGCGCTGAAACAGAAATTAACAGTAAAAAAAGTTCATAAGAGGAAAACCTTGCAGTTGCACTATGAGTCAACTGTTAGGAGAGGGTGGAAGTAAGACGGAAGAAAGGAAATATGAACGGAGGCACAGTGAAAGGAATGAGGGGGGTTGCCGCAAGGGCCTGAAGGGAAGCTGCAGAGAACCTGAAGCAATGCCTACAGTACACCACGTGAGGTTCGCTGACGGCACTACCCCACTAAGAGGTAAGAGAAAACTTAGTAAGGATGAAAAGGAAAAAAGTAGTGATAAAAGAAAAAGAAAAAATGCCAGTGTAAACATCACCTGAACTACTTTGCTGTTATGCTCTACTGAGTGTATACACTGCTTTGCGCACATTTATACGGGCCCTCCCGAGGCGTTCCTGACCTTTTACGCAACAGGGTGGGAAAACTGCGTCTCTCTCTCTCTCTCTCTCTCTCTCTCTCTCTCTCTCTCTCTCTCTCTCTCTCGTTGACTTTGCTACGGAATTCAAACGCTAACTTATGCAAGCTGTTCGGATATTTAAATTGTAACAAAATAAAAAAACTAAATAAACACCATAAGTTACTATGGTTATTGATACGTTAGGATAATTATCTAATAACCAAATAATGTGAAAACTTGAGCAGCTTTAAATCTAAAGGGCCACTAACTCAATAAAATCTTGTAACGGTGGTGTCATTCGCATAACCACATAAACACGACCGTGCGATAAACCAATAGATCCTCTTACTAACACTAGACATATATATATATATATATATATATATATATATATATATATATATATATATATATATATATTATGTGTGTGTGTGTGACGGAATTTAAGTCGTGAGCAAAGCCAGAAGAAAATGCATACTTTAATCTTTAATGTTACCTTTGAGCCAACCGGAATAATGAGGGTACGATTCGTGACGCAGTATGTACAAAGGTACTTAAGTAATTAAAACACTGACGGGGCGACAGCTAACTCGTAGTGGCAACTTCTTTTCGTGCGGCCTGGAAATAGGAAAATTTGCTTTTTCATTTTCACAGCAATGCATACTGGTGCCGTTATATATGTAGGCCTATATATAATATGTGTATGTATGTATGTATGTATGTATGTATATATATATGTATATAAAAGCCAGTGAATAAAAATTAATCCCGCAAAAAGTCGCAGACAGTGAAATGCAGAGGACAGCACACTGCAGAGCGGGAAAGACTCTACTAGATAATTACAATTTAAGGTCTTCAACCCATAAGCTGTTCTGTCCGATGACTATTGCTCGCTAACATAGTTGGACGTGAGTTATATCTAGACCGCGGTCTCTACAAACTTTTGAATTTGTTCGTTTGTTTATTCAAGTGTGTCTCCGCAACATACTAAAAACAGAAAACAACGGCTTTTAATTAAATTTTGCAGAAGGAAAGACGATAAACAAAGTAAGATCTGGTTCCAGAGCCAGGATACCTTATTCTTTTGAGTGAGGTCTAGGCCGATATAGTTTGTATCGACCTTCCATGAGTACAGGAATTCTGACAATTACCTAAAACCGCTTGGATTTACCTTTTAATTACATGACCCGTTTTCGAATATATTCAGAAATCAAATACTCCAACAGCTAGCTTTATTATGATTAATATTAATCGATTACTAATTACGGTATATTTCAGGCTACAACTTGACCCATAAATGTTCTTATCGGATCCCCAAGGTCAAATCCAGGCTCTGTGGGATTAGATCATCAGTTAACCCTTAACAACTGACACAGGTCTACGAGTGATATTCAGGCAAACAGAATTATGTCGAACATAACCTGGCATAAATTTCAACCAGGAGCTTGCAGCTCAACTCTAACTCTAGTAGTTACACGTTGTTCAGCTCTAACTTTAGCAGAAACACGTTTAGGCAACCACAAGTATCAACTGCACGTAACATATACGGAACACAACTTCTTTAAAAACGTGCAACGCAAGGAAAGGTGACCTTCCGAAAGAGGGGAAAAAAAAAAGAACGGCGTCTGATACACCCAGCTTTAAAACAGCCTCAGTCAGTCTCTCGGGGAAATGCGTCCAATGATCATACAGACGGTTTCTTAGAACGCAGTCAAAGTTAGACTGAAAATTTCCTCGCCCAACGGTGATTTCATTCCTGACGCTGTCAGTCTGCTCGCTGTTTGTATTAAAGAGTCGTCGACGTACGACGTTGCCTAAAGCTGATATGGCATCGTAATGCTGTAATGTCCTTTTTTTCTTCTTCTTCTTCTCCTGAGCTCAGGTCCGACAATTGTGAGAAAGTTTTTTCTGGTACCCAGTTTTCTCTTCGTTAGTCATCTCATATCATCTAATCTCTAATCTTACACACACACACACACACACACACATATATATATATATATATATATATATATATATATATATATATATATATATATATGCCCAAATGAAATATAACTTTATTTACTTAAACATGAAAAAATATTTCTTGCCCCCAAAACTTTTATGCCATCTCTCCCAGTTCTCAATTCACATTTTTCACATTTTATCTGGTACTTTCCCCACTCACCACTTTCCGCTTCTGTCGAATTGGTCGTCACGTCCGAGGCTTCCTAAAATATCAGTAGTAATCATAAGCATCACATTGCAAACCATGCCACTGCCATAAACCATCTCATCTTTAACTAATCAACTTCAAACCCCAACCATCAACCACTCCATAAAAATACGACGGACGGGATAAAGCCCAAGAGAAAATTAAAAACATTTTCGCAAGCGCTATTTGCATTCCATAAAGATGAGCGATCTGGTGACGGCAAACTGAATGCAACCGCATCAGGGCTCGATAAAGATGACGGTTGGACGGAGGCAAAGAGAATGCAACCTTCATAACCGAATGCAACCTTAGCGTGTTCGCCCGATCGGTCTGACCCAGTTTCCGGTATATGAGAGAGAGAGAGAGAGAGAGAGAGAGAGAGAGAGAGAGAAATGAGTTTTCAACCACGTCAAAGGAAACCATCTTTTGAAGTCAAACGAAAAACAAATGTATCCGCATTCACGGAGCGAACTTATTATTGATGGGCAGAGGTTTGTTTGTATATATAAAATATTGACATATAGATTGATAAATAGATGAGGTAAGGTACAGTAGCACAGGTCCACGAAAAATAAAAGGAAACATACCATCGACCAGTTTTATAATATATATATATATATACACGAGTATATATATATGTATATATATATATATATATATATATATATATATATATATATAATATAAATATAAACAAAACAACCTCCCCCTTCAAGACGTTGTCTCCAGAAGATACTAAGAGTTGGTCCTCAGCAAGTATTTTCTTTTTATTTATCGAGGTTATTAACCGCAAGCTCTTATCCAATACAATCCGCTCCCTACCAGGTTTATAATTCATTTCGGTGGAAGTAGAGAGAGTGAGAGAGACGGATGTTAATATGATTATAAGTCATTATATGCATATCACAGCTACATAAAATCAAGTTTATATGTGTGTATATATATACAGTATATATATATAAATATATATATATATATATACAGTGTATGAATTTGCTTATACACACTTTATAAACGAATTTTTCATGGGTGCATCAGCCACGCTTGGTCAGTGTAAACGGACACTTAAAGTTCATCGACTTATTGACAGACCAAGGCACGAAGAAAACCCAACTGAAGGAAATACGATAAAAAAAAAATCTTGCTACTATTTCCCAGGTGCAACGCGTGTCTTCCTGGACTGCGAAATACAACAGGGAGGGGAAAAATAGGACCTGGCAGAACGTTCACAGCAAACCTGCCGTGTGCTGTTGGGAGAAACTAGAAGAAACCGGTTCGTGTGGCGTGAACAGTGTTGCCACCTGATTTGTATCTACAGAGATGGCGATCGCCACATACCAAGTTGGTGTTTACTTGTCGCAAGTCCTGGCAAAAGTTGATAAGATGGAACATGGGTTGTACTTTCCTTCCTTACGATGGACCTTACGAATGTCCATTTCAACTTTCCTCCTAAGCCGTAATTTCGCATTTAAAAAGTCTAGCCTAGTCTTCAAAGAAATAATAACGGCCATCTCAAACCAATCGACATTTCGAGAAACTTCGCACAGTACGAGAACGGGCCATTTAAAATATTAAAGCCTTCAATACCTAAAGGTAACAGAGCTCTCGTTGGGAGGGAGAAGGTTTAGAGAATATTTTTACTGCAGGTGACCTGTTGTCATTTCAATTTCTTGCAGGATCACTGAAAACCAAAAATCAAAAAAAGATAATACAGTCTCGAGACATGATGTTTACACAGTGGGCCAAGATATTTAAGTACTTGGGTGTTACGAAATGATTTAGGATCCAATACGACCGTAACGGTCAGCACATAACGCACCTCCCTGTGCCTCAAGCAAACGAAGTCATGCGACCTTGACCATCGATATAATACAGCAACACAGATTCTCTGCTGAAGAAGAACGAAACGACTCAAAGTTACTTACCCGCAAACGAAAATAAACTATATAGGCTATTTGGCGTTTACATTTAATTAATAGGCCTAGGTATCAAGTCTTTACATTTCAAATCTCACATACGGGTGCAGAACCAGACGCTGCGGGAAAAAGCGTCAAATGAGAGAGAAGAGAGAGAGAGTAAACCCAAAGCATTAACCGTCACATTAAATGCAAACACTGGAGCTCAGTACACTGTCCCATGAATTACGCTCTCAGGAAACAATGTGACAGCTCCTACCCTTCACCAGGCAAGTTTCCATTACTTCCATTTCTTGAGTGTTCTTGCCACGGCAACTTTTTAATGACGGAGGAAATGTTTATAAACACACACACACACACACACATATACAGTGCATTATGTCAATTGTTATATGAGTTTGCAAGAACAGGACATTCTGTTATTATAATAACGCTGTTCTGGTTTCTCCAACGTGTATGCTGGAAATTCTTATATATATATATATATATATATATATATATATATATATATATATATATATATATATATATATATATATATATATATATATATATATATATATATATATGTGTGTGTGTGTGTGTATATATCTATGCATATATATACTGTATATATATTGAGAGTACACTCTCATGGTTGGTATATATATATAATATATATATATATATATATATATATATATATATATATATATATATATATATATATATATATATATAATTGGGAGTACGCTCATGGTTGGTACGTCGCACAAGCAAGGGGGCCAGCGTTCGAACCCCACACACAGACGGACCAATATCTGCACAGTACGTTCAAAGTCACTGAGCATATTCTGTGCTTCAACCAGTGAAACGTATGGTATGCCCGACTGCAGAGGGTCGCAGACAGGGTGGAAAAGAGGCAAGGTACTAGGAAATTCATCCCAGAATACTACCTGGGAAGGTCGAAGTATTCTAGAGGCATGTAAGTCATCATTAACACACTATAAATAAATATATTGTATATATAATAAAATTATACATAAATAATTTAGAAATAGAAAAAAAAACATATAAACCTAAGAACCTCGAAGAATATTACAAAATAAAATACTAAACTGCGCAGATAAAGTCGACCTTCAAAGCGTATCATGAGGACGAAACGTCCGAGAGAGACGAGGCAAATTAATATATATATATATATATATATATATATATATATATATATATATATATATATATATATTGCAGACACGGAATGAAGTATTAAATGATAACCTTTTTCGTCTAGTGTTAGGTGACGAAAAATGACCCCAAGAAGTACGATGCCAGTTTCGGAACTGACTCAACCAAATTAAATGCCCCCAACTTCATGATCCGTGGGCTACCAGTCAATACAAAACTAAATGTGATCAAACTGTAACTTGCAGCAACTAACCACCAATTACAATAGAGTGATAGTGTACTCAGAATATCCTGAAATGCCTACGTCATCGGAAACGCTACTTTTTACCGTCTATTGTAAAGTAGGAAACCCCACATAGTTTATTGACCTCCATTCTACCCACTGCACCCTGAAAGCTGACATGACGACTGTTGTACTTGGAATACTCCATATTGTGTAGTGAACACAGAATAAAAGTCTCCATCCCCTTCCCAACAAACGCACGCACACAAACACAAAATGGATGTCCAATACGCTCAGAATAGAATGGAATGGGATATAAAATTTTGGCCAAAGGCCGAGCACAGGGACCTATGAGGTCGGTGGCCGGAAATAAAGTCACAACAAAAAGTGTCACAATTTTGGCTACGAAAAAAGTCACAGGAAAAAAAAGTCACATTAGTTTATGGTGGCCGGTAATCAAGTCTCATGGAAAAATTCACAATATATCTTGTGGGTCATTGTCTTTGTGATGATTACAGTCTTTTGTTTATGTTTTTATGGCAATCCTCAATGGGTTTGTGCTAAACACGCCACAAAGGTGGATACATATAGAAAAAAATCTCCAACTGGCATGTACTAAACACGCCACAAAGGTGGATAGGCTACATACCAAGTTTAAAATCAAAATCTCCAACTGGCTTGTACTACATAGCCTACGCCGCAAAGGTGCATACATAACGAGTTAAAAAAATCCCATTGGGCTTGTACTAAACACACTGCAAAGGTGGATACGTACCGAGTTTAAAAACAAAATCCCAATGGGCTTGTATTAAACACGCCACAAAGATGCATACATACAGTTAAAAAAAATCTCCAATGGGCTTGTGCTAAACGCGCCACAAAGGTGCATATATATCGAGTTTAAAATGAAAAACTCAAACGGTTTTGTACTAAACACACCGCAATGGTGCATATATAACAAGTTAAAAAAAATCCCAACGGGGTTGTACTAGTTTAAAAATAAAATCTCCAATGGGCTTGTACTAAACATGCAGCAAAGGTGGATACATACAGTTAAAAAAAATCCCCAATGGGCTTGTACTAAGCACGCCACAAAGGTGGATGTATACAGAGTTAAAAAAAATCCCCAACGGGCTTGTACTAAAAACACCACAAAGGTGCATACATACCGAGTATTAAAACTCCAATGGGCTTGTACTAAACACACTGTAAAGGTGGATACATACCTAGTTTTAAAAAATCCCCAACTGGCTTGTACTAAACACACTTCAAAAGTTTAAAAACAAAATCTGCAATGGGCTTGTACTAAACACACTGCAAAGGTGGATACATACTGAGTTAAAAAAAATCCCCAATAAGCTTGTACTAAACATGCCGCAAAGGTGGATACTTACCAAGTTTAAAAAATCCCCAACCGGCATGTATAATCCCCAACCAGCATGTACTAAACATGCCACAAAGGTGCATACATACCGAGTTTAAAAAATTTCCAATGGGCTTGTACTAAACACACTGCAAAGTTGGATACATACCGAGTTTTTAAAAAATCTCCAACGGGCTTGTACTAAGCATGCCACAAAGGTGGATACATACAAAGTTTTTAAAAAAAAAATCCCCAATGAGCTTGTACTAAACATGCCTCAAAGGTGGATACAAGTTAAAAAAAATCCCCAACTGGCTTGTACTAAACACACCACAAAGGTGGATGCATATCGAGTTTCAACAAAATTTCCATCGGGCTTGTACTAAACATGCTGTAAAGGTGGATAGATACCGAGTTTTTTAAAAAATCTCCAATGGGCTTATACTAAACACGCCGCAAAGGTGCATACATACCGATTTAAAAAATCTCCAACAGACTTGTATTAAACACACTGCAAAAGGTGGATACATACCGAAATTTTTAAAAATCGACAACGAGCTTGTAATAAATATGCCTCAAAGGTGGATACATACCGAGCCAAAAAAAATCCCCAATTGACTTGTACTAAACACGCCACAAAGGTGGATACATAACGAGTTTTTTTAAAAATCTCCAACACGCTTGTACTAAACACACTGCAATGGTGGATACACACTGAGTTTTAAAAAATCTCCAACGGGCTTATACTAAACACGATGCAAAGTGGATACATAGCGAGTTTTTAAAAGATCCCAAACAGCTTGTACTAAACATGCCGCAAAGGTGGATACATACCGAGCTAAAAAAAAATCCCCAACAGGCTTGTACTAAACACACCGCAAAAGTGGATACATGCCGAGTTTTAAAAAATCTCCAAAGGGCTTGCACTAAACACGCCACAAAGGTGGATACACAGCGAGTTTTTAAAAAATCTCCAACGGGCTTGTACTAAACATGCTGCAAAGGTACATACATACCAAGTTTTTAAAAAATCTCCAACGGGCTTGTACTAAATACGTTAAAAAGGTGGATACATACCGAGTTAAAAAAAATCCCTGAGCTTGTACGAAACATGCCACAAAGGTGGATACATACCGAGCTAAAAAAAATCCCTAACGGGCTTGTACTAAACACGCCTCAAAGATGGATACATACTGAGTTTTTAAATAATCTCCAATGGGCTTGTACTAAACACGCCTCAAAGGTGGATACATACTGAGTTAAAAAATCTCCAACCGGCTTGTACTAAACATGCCGCAAAGGTGGATACATAGCGAGTTTTAAAAAAATCTCCAACGGGTTGTACTAAACACGCCGCAAAGGTGGATACATGCAGTTAAAAAAAAACTCCGACGGGCTTGTACTAAACACGCCGCAAAGGTGGATACATGCATTTTAAAAAAATTTCCAATAGGCTTGTACTAAACACGTCGCAAAGGTGGATACATACCGAGTTTTAAAAAAATCTCCAACGGGCTTGTATTAAACACGCCGCAAAGGTGGATACATGCATTTTTAAAAAATTTCCAACAGGCTTGTACTAAACATGCAGCAAAGGTGGATACATACAGAATTTTAACAAAATCTCCAACGGGCTTGTACTAAACACGCCTCAAAGGTGGATACATGCAGTTTAAAAAATCTCCAACGGGCTTGTACTAAACACGCCGCAAAGGTGGATACATACCGAGTTTTAAAAAAAAATCTCCAACGGGCTTGTACTAAACACGCCACAAAGGCGGATACATATCGAGTTTTAAAAAAATCTCCAACGGGCTTGTACTAAACTCGCCGCAATGGTGGACAGGAAACATACGGGCTTGTTACCCTTGGGGTCACTATCTAGGAAAGATTAATGTGACTTTTTTAACTGTGACTTTTTTTTTAGCTAGATTCATGAGGTCATTCGGCACTGAAAGGGAAACTCATTAAAAAAAGGTCAAAGTTTCATGACAAAACCTTATCTGCGCATGACAGTCAGCATATGAGCCCATAAATGGCTTACATATTTTCCAAATGAATACTTGTACAAAGGAGCGTAAAATTATTTTAGTACACAAATAATAACAGCAATGCATAAAGAAACCAATACTTGGTCGTAAACATTTTAAAGAATATTTTTTTATATCGGCAAGAAGCGTCAGAATAGCCTACCCCAACAATACGGGAGAGAGAGAGAGAGAGAGAGAGAGAGAGAGAGAGAGAGAGAGAGAGGCATGTTCGTGTTTGCGTATATATTCTTTTTTCTCAGAAAGGCATGAAAGCAAAGCAGTACGACCACGAAAGTTTGCTGAATATCAAGAATATATTTTTAAAAGGATTAGTTATTATCTCCGCGTACATCAAGAAGTGAAGACAAATAAAAAAAAAAAAAAAAGAGCACACGCTCACATCAAAGGGAAGCCAGGCATATTAATTTATAGCTAAATACCTCGACCTAAATCCCAGACTCCGGAGAAATTTCACCCAGCCTTCTCTAGACCTTGTTCAGCACCACGTGGTCGTTACCTAAAAGTTATATTTGGACAGCAGTGATAAGCTTACCATTTGCGTATGTGCAGCAACGAGATATCATATAACTCACTTTCTCACCAATTTAAACGTTATTAAAACTGCTTTTGTTACCAATCACGTGAGCCTGTTTTATATGGCCATCACAAAGCAACAGAACGCACTAACGATTAGCAAGTGGCTAGCCTTGAAGATGATCAGTCTATTTAACGAAAACAAAATCGGAGTTGTGACAAGATATTCAATTTATGGCTCACTTAACAAACAAACAGACAGAACAGCAGTTCATGTTTGTCATCAAAGCAAAGGATAGTTGTTAAAAGTTCAAGGCTTTAACGGTTACAATAATACATGGAACAGAGCACGATAGATATATCGAATTATACTAACACGTGGAACGGAGCAAAACAAATGTTGAATCAAAACCATACACGTAGTCTAATTATAAGATACTGAAAACTTGTGCCAGTGACATCAGCATTTTCACATGAACTTCTGCACCCTTGTTGTGTACCCAGAAAATCCTACTTAAAGCAATTATAGGCTTAGGACCATCCTCTGTAGTATCGCCCTTAACTTGATTTCTTAACTCCCCCTCCAATCCCCGGCCATCAGTATTCATCAGATTCCTAAAAATCTAAGTTGGAAAGCAAGCCGCCATCATAAAACCAAAATGGTTGAAAAGGCTACCGACGACTAAGGAAACCTCACAGTTGGCCAACAGCTTTGGTGGATTAAAACGTTGGCTATGAGCCACACAGGCTCGAACGTACAAACATACAAACTGCGGATCACCATGCGAATGTTCACTGCACTGCACGTGTCCAGCAGCTCTCTGTCTCAAATCGCAAGAATGAAAGTTAGAATTTACAGCCATGTTCAAAATCGGTTCTAGGATTACTGCACTGTACTGGTCTAAAAACTTTTCTGTGGGTTCACATAAATAGAAACAAACGTGATCGAAATAAATACGTCTGAAACCAAAACCAAACAGAGAGAGAGAGAGAGAGAGAGAGAGAGAGAGTTCTGAGATCCCATTACCCTATGCACAGCCACGAATTAGGCGGCCACTGCACACGCAATAATAGACGGACATGCTCTGAAAATAAACTCCCACCTGATGACTCACTCTGCCAGAAAAAAAAGAACATCAGATTTATTAAACAAACCTTTGACTTCCGTGGTCAGTTTTCCTGGCAGAGAGAGAGAGAGAGAGAGAGAGAGAGAGAGAGAGAGAGAGAGAGAGAGAGAGAGAGAGAGAGAGAGAGAGAGTATTAGGGCATTCCGCCAGAGTACTTAAATCAAGGACAGGGTAAGAGTAGCATTTCAAGAAACTCAAACCTTTCCACGAGTTTCTCTTTTCTTTGGTACTTTACTCTCTGCGAATTTCGCTTCCATTAAATTTGCATAAACATATCCTAACGAAAGCTAGTGATACCTTCACTGGAATACCGTGTTTATATATATGTGTATATATATATATATATGTGTATATATATATGTGTGTATATATATATATATATATATATATATATATATATATATATATATATATATATATATATATATATATATATAATAAAGACTAATGAGGTTGAATACAAATATGCAACAATAATAAACAGTACACAGTCTCTCGAGTAGGAATTTTTAAAAATTGCAAATCAAACAATAGCAAGTCTAATTAAGACTTTCTGAACAAACTGTGAAACTTGCATACGAAAGTAAGATTATACAACAGTCCAGTATAATCAGTAATGCTATGTCCCCGTGAACAATATATGACATACTATGCCTATATCCAAAAATTTTGTAGATCTGATAACAGAGTTTTCAGAGGAATATTACGCTACAAACTTCGTTTAATATTCAGTTCACCATACCTCGGGAAATATTTATACCCAAGGTGAACTATAAACAAGTGCTTCGTCAATAATGGGATTCGAACTGCCGACTGTTCAGGAATCTACGAAAGCACAAGAGCTATGACCGCTGAGCCACTAATGGTCTCTTAATGTCTCAATGATCATAGTCAATTTATTTTCGTTGTTTCCGGGCAGTTCGAATCCCACTGGTGACAAAGCACAGTCTTATCACTTGTAATTTCCCTTGGGTGCAAGTTATTCTCGAAGCATAGTTCTTGTCAACTGGATATTAAACGAAATTTGTAGCATAATATTTATGAATATAAAAAATTTCACGGTGTAATAAAATTATATATATATCATACATATATTTAATATATATATATATATATATATATATATATATATATATATATATATATATATATATATATATATAACTAGTTTCGACCGACTGAGAATGGTCTCAATCACGCTAATGAATTGATTAAATTCCTGCAATCACAATTACGATAATCATGAGTTATGAAAATTACAGTTACCCAAATTCTTTATCATTACCGCATGGACAAAGCATGGTCTAGTAAGGATTTTCATAAACAGTAAGACCAATGCATATCGAAACCGATTCAAATTTCCCCTTATCCACAGCTAAACGACCCACACTCTGCTAGTTGATCCAGCATATTACAATTGTTGTACAACTTGTATTGACTCCGCATACTAGAGTAAACAGAACTGTCGCCTTTGACAACAACCGGCGCAGTAATTGTTTTTAACAGGCGCGAGTGAAAAATCCCCACGGAAAAGGTAGCACCATCTAACGTGGCGCTGTTTTGCCGCTTTGTTACTCCCGACGGCATTCGTCCTCTGTGTACATTTGCCACTTCTTACCGATACGCGACCGTTCCAGAATAAAAGTAAATGTTCCCATGTTGATCAGGATTCGTATTAAATGACTCCAGTCTGTTAATCACAAGATTTCGTCATTACCTGCGGAGAGGTGGGCTCACTCCTTGTCAGGTTGGGACAAAACAATCTGTATTATGGTAGCTGGCAGAGTACAAAGACAATACAAATGACTTCGAATACGAATTGTTACTTACCACCGGTGAGTACTAATTTGTAGACAATTTTACCAGGGCTGTGATGACCATTCATGGTTGAGTGGGCCATGGTGACCGATGCGGCTACAAGAACGGATTGTTCACAATTCAACGTCCATGTTATGACTGGCGCACATAAAAAGCTCAGCTGTCTTTGCAAGTCGAAAACTATCGTACAGCATCGCTTTTGTTGTCGAGTTTAAATTCAACTTATCTTCGTTATAGCATTCTTTCTTTCATTCCACACTGATAATTTGTCTGATTATCAACATAAATTATGTTCATTTATTGCAGTACAGAATAACCAAGCTGTAATGCAAACAAATGTGGATGAGGTTACGCCCAGCACATGACGTGCCCACCTTGAGCGTCAAAGTAAACAAAACTGGCAGAAAGCGGCAGCAGCGAGAAATGTAACCAGCGAATGTGTGAATAGTAGTCTTTTTTTATCATTTGTGATGAGCATTGTTCTGAATCCCAATACATATTGTACGGTGGCAGAATGTTCGTTGCAAAATAAGAGATCATACAGGCTCCTCGTGGACGATTTTGATGTGTTAATTCTACTCGAGCACATTTTCTTGCAATTCATTCTGTTACTTTGAGTACCATTGATTGATCTACCTCTTTGCCAGTTGAATATATATATATATATATATATATATATATATATATATATATATATATATATATATATATATATATAATGTATATAAATATAAAATGTATGTATGTTCTAAAAATCACAGAAAATGCACGTGGTTTTAGTATGATCGAATAGCGCAGTAAAATGCAAGCAAAAGTTCTGTAATGAAATTCTGCCTTTTATTTTTCCGTTTTTGTGTGCGTATGTAATTACTTCCGGGGAAATTTTGAATAATAGGTATAATCCTCAGGTTCACTATATATATATATATATATATATATATATATATATATATATATATATATATATATATATATATATATATATTGTATATATATATTATATATATATATTATATATAAATTATATATGTTTGTGCGTGTGTCTGTATGTATGCATAACTGGAAGGAATCTTTGAGGTTAAGTATATTCTTTTAAGGATGCTGTTCCTCAAAAGAAACAAAGACAAGGAGTGATAGAACAAAGCAGACAAATTGTCGCCTAACCAGTTTTAAAACTACCCAAACTTTCTATTCTAAATTATAAGCTAGTTGCCCTATAGGCGCTCAATTGCCTCTTAATTGATGTCTTGTTTGACCTTGCCTTTAATGAGTCGTGATCTGTCACTTCTATGTCAGATCAATTCATGACAGCAAGCTTACGAAGTACAAAATCTTAAATTGCTAAATCTGCGTCTGAAAACCGAGATGTTTTCCTGTGATGTCTATTAAGCTGTTTCGTCGTCCCAGCTGTCTGTCTAGGTTTTATGTTGTCGTTTCTTTATCCGCCCCATGTGAGATATTTGCTGCCATACGCGTGGTGCTTCATTTGTTTGTCGTCGCCCTCGACAGGACTATATCAGGGACGATTCGTTGAATCGATGACTGCGCTGTTATCTCTTTGCTCGACTGTCTGTCTCGGTCGTAAGGTAGCTTCCTGATTAGTCCAGTGACCTCGGGGAGAGGTAGCAAGTGCTCTCAGAAAAGAGAAGGTCCAGAGCATTCTCAAGAAACAGAGGGTCCCAAAAGATCTCAAGAAGTAGAGGGTCACGAATCCTCTCCGGAGGGCCCCGAACTCTCTCGAGAGGGAGACATTAACCCTGGGGGAGAGGGGTCCCGCATCCTCCCAGGAAGGAAGGTACCCGAATCCTCTCAGGCGGCCTTGAAGTACCATTTACGCCACTAATCCTTGAGTTACTCTGACCTCTGACAGTTTCTTTCCTTGACCCCACAAGCTTCGGAATCCACTCGCACTCTCCGTTTTCCCCAAATCTTATGATCTTTCATCATTCATGATACCGATTTATTGCTTATCTAGAGTTGAGCCTCAGTCTTTTATTTCTTACCCCTTATTTTTCTTTGGAGTTTGGTTGGATTATGGAGTTAGGCTGCCTATTGAACTGGAATTTTCTCATATACTGTATATGTGTGTATATATATATGTATATATATATATATATATATATATACATATATATATATATATATATATATATATATATATATATATATATATATATATATATATATATATATATATATATATATATATATGTGTATGCATAGGTATATATTTATGAACTTAGTTTTATTCTTCAATCACTTTCAAAATACTTTGTAGAACCAAATTTATATATATATAATATATATATATATATATATATATATATATATATATATATATATATATATATATATATATGGTTCAAGGTATTTTGACTCCCAGAACTTTGACCCAGTATTTTCACTCCCTGTATGTTGAGCCCTAGTTAACTGCTATTCTGTTTAGCTCACACCCGGTTATTTGACTTCCGGGAATGAAGGGACTGTTAAAATTTCATCACAATTTGAAATAAACCTAAAACCCGAATTTGTGGCATTTTTTTAGAATATTTTCCAATAAGCCATTCAAAATATTTTCCAATATGCTATTCAGCATAGTTGACTTTCCTGTTATTTATGATAATGGCAGTAAATTGTACTCTGTATATTTATTAACAATTAAAAATAATGAATGGTATAAGTGAAATTTGACCAAAAAAATATTTATTAAACGATATAAAAAAGTGAGGTTAAATGATAGTTGTAATAATGTAATATCCTACTACCCTCAAGAACGCTTTTTTTTCTTCTGTGGATCATACCGCCAAACGATATTTTTCAAACGTCCGTTCAAGTCCTTGTCGTACCCTTTAACTGGTATTTCATAACATCCTTCAGACTGAATATTTCTCAATTGGACAAGGCGCTCTTCTTTTTCCAAGTTCGAAATAAGCTTCCAAATATTGGGATGAGCACCAGAAACAGAACTTTCAAGCGATTTATGATACTCTTCTCAATTGTTATTGGTGCGAGGAAGGTCTTGCAGGGTTTTCTCTCTCTTACGTATATTCCATAGGGAAATTGGGAACAAGGGTGCTATTCGCCCTCGGCGATGACCACTGCCTCTTTCGCAACCAATATAGCATGCTTCCTCAGAGCACGAAACCAGTTCTCGAGGGAGGTCCTCCTCGTCGTCTGCAAGTTCGTCGAAACCAAGGTCTAAAGTATTCTTTAGACCTTGGTCGGAACCATTCACCACATCATCCGTCGGAAGTAATGCAAGAGCAGGAAACACCGAACTTTCACGCTAAATTCGGTATCTCTGTGATATCTTTCTTTAAAACCACATTCCACAACCTTTCGGCATATGCTTTGAAATAAGTGAAAAAGGCCTGCTGAAAGAGATACATCTGGAAGATGATTACGTAAACAGTTCATATGAGCTTCTTCAAACCATCATGTAGCCCTTAGGGTTTAGATTGGGGCGTCATTCCAAAAATTTTGTAAAAATTCGGCTGTATATGTTTCTTCCGTCCTGTTTTGGAGGAGGGGAAATAACCTTGGCACACTGATGTAGCCTACCTAATCTGAATATGTGAAGCAAACATCTGCAAATATATTTTAGGAACACACTTAAAACTTTCGTCACGTGTATAGGCGTGCATTGCAACTCTTCACTTTACATTTCCAATCAGTTTTTCATCCGTCAACGTTTGTTTCCTGTCTTTCGTAAATGTATTTAGGTCATGTACGAATTGACCATTGTTAAAAGATTTCCTGCTCTGCTAACATGGGTTCTATTTTAGTAGGGAATGTATACCTGCAGTCCTTGGCAGTCTTGTTCTGATGAGTTACCACAGCGTCTTAAAACTTGCGACTCGACTCAAAAGCTTTCGTTTGCTTTGCTTCAAATATCTGGATCAGTCTTCCTGTTATTATCACTTACTTTGGTCTTCTTGGTGAATGGTTCTCAGACCCTGGAAGACGAACACCTGTAAATTCTATCATATCACAAATCCAGCTTTTATGGAGTGAACTGTATTCTATCATACGAACAGTAGTATGTATGTATATATATATATATATATATATATATATATATATATATATATATATATATATATATATATATATATATATATATGTGTGTGTGTGTGTGTGTGTGTGTGTGTGTGTGTGTGTGTTTGTGTGAACGTATTTTATCTGGTTGATCTGAGCCACTGAAAGACAGATTTTCATTCTACCGAGGTTTCCCCAACCCCTTGATAATACATTTTTCCAACTTTCATTGATATTAATTTAATTTCAAGTGTTTAACTTCCACCCATTTTTACATGTCGCCCAATTTCACCAGCATATATTCTGTATCCCTTAATGTCAGGTTAAACCGTTATCATTCCCTCAAGCAAGTCTCATTCAGTATTTAGTGCTTATAATACCATACTCATTTCGATGAAGGTCTCTAATCTAATGTTTGTTTTTCCACAGGCGGAATATCCATGGAACCCCATCTGTTTGCAATCCCCCAGAATCAGTGTACATGGGCAGTTCTGTTTCTGTCCTAATCCAAGCATTCTGCTTGTCTTATGTTTTACAATATCTGTCGTTCACCGCATGATTCACATCATACTTCCGAAACCTCACACAGTTTGTGGATTTTTAACCGAAGAGGCACGGTGTGACGATCATCACTTATCTTTTTAGAAACAAAAAGTAACATAATATCTATCCCTTACATGTTATGTTTCCTATACTAGTTTTATCATATCGTGATCCTTATGAATTCTCTCACAATTGGGTCACTTTTTAATATGTAATGTCTAGTATTCCCAGCTGCTTGCACATATCGTAAATACTCGTGATCTGGCTCTCGGTATGCTCAGCACTGCAAATGTTCATTTACTGTAATCAGGTTATCCATGAGATCTTTCTTTGTCTCACATCTTTTTAATATTACATTGACAACAATATCAACTTCATGATGCTGGTAATTGAAGATCAACAACACGGCTACACTAAGCTACGCTCCTTTGTGCTATTTATTTTTATGTATTTTCTCCCATGTCTATCTTAACAGTTTCACTTTGTTTGGTTTTATGTACAGTCCTCCACAGGGATAATTCCCTCTCTGGCGGGTCTATGTACGTTTTCAAAATAAGGTGCTTCTCATATTTTATAATTGTCTTTCAGTGTTTTCTCGTCAGTATCGTAGCTCCCGCAGAATAGGAGGTTATCTTTATGTTTATCTTTATCAGTAGTAGTCAAAATGCCGGGTTATCCCCTTTTACGCATTTGCTTTTTTATTTTCCCGATAGCGAAAACTGGTTTAAAGCTTGTCCCCAGTTGACGTTTGCTCAATGTTAATGAAAATTTTGAATCAGTCTCAATAATAAAACGTTCGAGTGTTATGTTTTCCTCATGTTCAAAGCATAACATTCAGAAACCGTTACGACAGCTGTTATAATTCCATGCTGAGTGATAGCTCAAAAATATTATGACTGTATGTGTATCATTTTCCTGTGCAGAGCTCAGCGAACGTCTCAACGTCGTCACAAACGCTATTGGAAATTATCGTATACAGAAGGGATCCTACCCGCTGTCGTAGCAGACGACGCTCATTAATATTTTTATTTATGGTGGATTTTATTGTTTCATTTATGAAATGATAAATATTGAATAAAGGATAGTGTTGAAAAGCGACCAAATGCATATATTACTTATGTGAAAAATAAGGGTTGAATCTAAGTTGGAACCATCGCGTAAGCCTTTCGGTTTGTTATTAGTGTTATTCGCGCCATTTTCCTGACGTCAAACTGTAAACAAACACTGAAGTGAGATTGTAACCATGCACAGGCATGGCTAAAAGCTCGTGCAAATTACCGGGGAAATTCTCTTTGGAGTAGATTAAAACAAAATGAAGGCCATATTAAGATATATCGAGGTGGATAACTTCAAGTCCTATAAAGGCGAATATGTCATCGGACCTCTTAAACCTTTTACGGCCGTCATTGGCCCCAATGGATCCGGTAAGAAATCAGCGATTGAAATGTTGAGTATTTGTAAGACCGTGGAGTCGGGGCTGTTGTAGTGTTTAGTATTTGTAGGACCAAGGAGTCAGGGCTACTGTAGGCCTTGTGGGCATTTCGGAGGGACTATGACCTAACCAGACTTAGGCTACCTAACCTAACCTCGGACGCCGTGCCCTGACCTGGCTGTGGTGGGGCTTCCCTTAACTTCTCGTTCTGGGGGATGGGGGTTTACCCCCCTAGTAAGGCTTGACCCCCCCTCTATGCATGCTACCCTTGTCTTGGCCCAGGCCTAATAGGTGTAGGCTAGGCAAAACTGAAAAGGGTAGGAGTAAGTATTAGCTCCGTGTCAGGCAGGCCTGTTACCTTGGAAATTGACCTTTTCTAAATTTTAATTGACTTTTTCTATAGTATTTTGTTTGTTTCTTAAGAATATACTGTAATATTTTGTTGCTCAACTGGGTAGATCTAAGCAGTAGCTCTGCGGCGGCGATTTCCTTCTAACTTTACTTTTTTCTACAGTTTTTTGGTTGCTAATTATGGATTTACGTTCAATTTTTGTCACACGAATGTAATTAACCCCTGAAGCCCGTCCAACAAGGGGTTTCCATACGTGATCTTCACGAGAAAGAGCACGGGTACGTCAGTTTGGAACAGTTCATATCCTCTTCGGCAAGTGCGATAACTTGTTAACGTATGGTTACCGGCCCCCCAGGCCAGTACTAAACACAGCGAAGGGGCATTCCATTTGGCCAACAAAAACAAATGCACCGCCAGTATCAGAAGCCCCAAAAGTGCAGAAAAAACCTGTTTCCAAGGTAAAAACAGGTGCAGAGCTAATACTTAGAATTACCCTCAACTGTAATTAACCTCAGAACTCAATATATTTTTGCTATTGCGCATGCGCACTGTTATAGGCTAGGTGAACTTGGTAAAATTATAACTTTACACCTTGACTGCCTCTCAGGCTACACACACTATTTTTCTTGCTGGTTTGGATGGTTTTTGCCTGTTTCATCCCATTATTGTTTATGGAAATGCTTAGTTTTCAACTAAGGTCATTGTTTGGAAGCCTCCAGCCAGCTTAAAGAAACTTTTATTCTTGTTAGTTTTCTTTTTTTGTTGTTTTCTGATGTTTTTATCTTCAGGAAAACTATCATTTTCTGATTGTCACTACCTTAACATAACCCAACAATGAGAATGATTACTTTTTTAATGGTCATTTTTTTTTAGCATTTCTGCTTTCAGTTTGGGCGTGGCGGAACGCCTTATCCGCATCTTTAAAGAGTCTTGGCAAGCTCGTATGATCTGCCAGGTGATAATGTTGCGCTGCGTGCGCTAGCCACAAGAGTTACAGAAAACGAGTGATGTGAGGAAGGTAGTAACAGAAAACAAGGTTATATAGCTCTGTCATATACTGTATTGGTAATTTTTTAACATTTATCAATCACATCTCTGAAACTATTAATTAGCGATTGGAAAGATGGGGGTGTTTTAAACTCCTGTCATTGTGTGCTATCTATGTGGGTTCCATAGTTGGGTTGCAGACCGGGTGTAAAGTATAATAATACTGGGAACTTTTGGTAAAAAGTGGTTTCCTTCACCGGGGGCTGTGGGGGCCGGAGCCCCCAGCTAAGTAACATGGCCTACTAGGTTAGGTTAGGTAGGGTACATTAGGTTAGTATGGTTCCTTTTGTAATGTAGATTTCCTTAGCCAATTCCCTCTTGAATGTACAACTCCTGAATGTCTCTCGTGTTTACATTGGAGCCGTTCTGTACAGTTTGTGTGGAGTTAATACTTAGAAGTACCCTGAAAAGTACTTCACCGCCCCTCTGGTTTGGCAACAATCAGTTTATGTGCAAAATGGGCACCATTTTTAATACCAGTCCCCTTGGGAATGAGCATAAGGCTGTAAATATCATTAACACAAACAAAAATGCGTAAACATCAACAAAAGTAGCCTATAAGCAAAAGGGGGTTAGTATTACGGTCATCAACTGGCAGGAACATGGCTGTGGTGGTAGTCTCAGAAGTTTTACTTTTAGGATGACTATAATTGCTTTAGGCTAGGCTAGAACTTGTGTTGGCTTTGACATCAGAATTCAACTTTTCTGTATTGTACCATGCAGCCTGACTCTACTGCAAAATTATTGGTAACCTCATTCTACAGAAAAAGATTCACATTGTTTTGTATGTAGGCCTAGGCTTCCTGGGAGTGGTCACAGAATGATGGGCGATAACGAGGGAAATTTACTGAAATGATGTGATAAACTTACTGTTGTTTGTTTATGTTCTCATGTTAATACCTGATCAGCTTGTACTAAACATGGCTTCCTTGCAGCTTTTTGATAAAAACATAAACAAAAGATGGCAAATGTCTCACATCATTTTGTTATATTTTTCAAGTTATCATGGTAATTGTAAAGGGGATAGCCTCACAAATATATAGGTTTTTAACGGAATGTATTGGTTACATAGCCTAATGTAGAAAATCTAAATTTTTACTTCCCCTTGAGGGGCTGGTAGTAAACACGGTGTCCCACTTAGCTTCTGCCATTTTAGTACTTGTCACTCAGGGATTAATGTAAAACATAAACATAAGATAGTAAATTTCATGTTGTCTTGGTAATTTTCTCAGATTATCTCGCCTGTACTGCATTATATACAACCTTTCCTATATTGTATAGCCAAAAAATAATATTAATAAAGGCTATCTTCATGTGGCCTTTTCCTTTACATTTACTGTTATCTCACCTATACTGCATTATTAACACCCTCTTCTGTAATCAGTCAAAAAATTTCATTCATGAGCAGTATCTCCATGCAGAGCTGTTCCTTAAATTTTCCATTTTCATAGGTGCTTAAAATTTTTCTGAGGTTCATTTCGTTAGGAGACAAGTAGTTATGGAGATATTGGACTTTATATCCTACAGTTTGGGGGATCATTATTGGAAAGCATAGTAATTAGATAATGGAAGACACAAAATGAGTGAAATACAAGGATGGATCTAACCTAGGGTACAAGGTTCTTCACTAGCCAAGGGGCTTTGCCACCTCTGGACCCAACTAAACTAACCTAGGGGGCCGGTTCCTTAACTATCCAAGGACTAGGTGCTTTGCCCCTCCTACTTCCCCACCTAACCTTACCTAGGGAATTTCAACTCAAAGTAGCCCAGTGGGGTTGCGACTTAACCAAACCTAACCTAAGGTTAAGTGGCTCCCTTCGTAACCTAACTTAAGGCGCCAGGATCTCGCATGGTTCTCCACATATGTGATCTGGTCACCAGGTCCTTACTTACCTAGTGCATAAAGCAGTTGTAAAAACCTTCAGTAAACCTGATCCTAATTACAATCAGAACTTGCAGAAATATGGTCATGTTAGAATAAATCCTTTTATTTCACTTTGTATTTTCCCCTCCCAAAAACCCTGGTTTTATATGAGTAACTTACCAAGTAGTTACATAACTATTAGTTCACTTACACAGCAGCTTGAATTCAAAATTTTGCAGGTAACAATTCACACGTCTGTGTAGGTGGCCAGTTCCACCCGCTAGTGGGAATATTAGGAGTGACTTTAGCAGATAACCTCAGTGTGTTCCTGCCGTGCTTGGGTGAACACTGAGTATGGCGGCAGCCGTATTCATTATTTTCCAGGTATAATATCTGGATTTCAGTGGTGTACACATCCACTGGAACTCATATTGGTAACCTTCTGGAAATCTCAGGATGAGTTTTTTTCCTTGTTTTGTTATTAAGTTGATTCATCAACAGAATTTTGTCTAAAAGTCTTTTGTTTACATCTAGTGTTGTGAGCTGCCGATAGTAGCTCTGCCCTAAAAGTAATCCTCATATGTGTTACGCCATTTCTTTAGGCTGCAACTTTTGCATGCATTATGTTTTGTTTACTGGGTCTAGATTACTTGCAAGCTTTCGATATAATTTTGCCATAAAATTAATTATCAATTGGTGTTTTCTGGGGATAGGCACTTGCAAGCTGCCAATATAATTTCTTTAAAAGTAATTCCAAGCTGCCAATATAATCTCTTTAAAAGTAATTCTTGAAAATTTCGTCATTCTTTTAGGCTAATCCAGGCAAAACTATTTTGACACAATGTAATTGACACAATTTGGTAGGTAGCCTAACTGTGGTTACCCACAGCTTACCATCGGTATTGTGTGTGGTTTTATCACCATTAATGTATTTTTATACAGCAACTTTCTCATCATTGTTACCATATTGTATTACCATAAACAAGATATAAAATGTGTATGTGTGAACTATTGTTATGCACAGTATCCATTTGTATAAGTCACTAGGTTATTACAGCTGTGTTAAAGATAAGGTAATGCTAATGGAACAAATATTTTATTTATTGAATCCATTTATACTCTATTATCATGTTACATCATCATCATAATATGTATTGAAAAAAAATCATCCGCCATGCGCATTTATGTAGGCTAGGCTAATATTTACATTCTTGGAATCAGCTGATTGAGCCAAAAAACAAAAGAATTAGGAGACTCATTTTTAAGTTGTTAAAAGACATGCATTATTATGGAATTACTTTTATTTTAATGCGTAAATGTAAATGGGTATACAAAGGTAAACTGATATATGTTAAAATAAAATTCCTCAAAATCAATATAGCTGTTTCCCCATTCGTTTGTTTACGTTGTTAGAACTTACGGCAGAATAAATAGTCAGATTTCAGCATTGCCTAAGTGTCTGTATTTCCAAATGAAAATACCAAAATATGTTTAAAATACTAGCCATCCTTACCCATCTCCAGATCAGAGAATTCCTTCTCTTCTAGTTATACATCCAAGTTGTTTTTCCTGCCTCGCATTCATTAGCAAAGATACTACACTGGAGGATGCTGATGCCTTCCCTTGTAGGTTGACTTGTCATTCTATGGGCTGACGAAGACCTTCCCCTGGGATGCCTTTATGTGAGAGGAATTCACATCGCTGTTGAGGCAGGAACCGTGGAGTCAGCTGCCATGATTTTATCCCAAGCTTCATTGATGTTAGACTTATGGCTAAACACAATGGCTTACTATGCTTTCTCATATGAGTCTACCAAAGAAGTGAAGGAAGTTCCGATGACTGTGGTCTCAGGAAAGAGAAATTTGATCTTTGGCACCTGTCTGCAGACCTTTGCACAAACCTTACCTTGAGACTCCACATTGCCATTTGTGGGGATTTCTCAAGATGGGTTTTGGATGAGAGTCTCACTCTTCAGAACAGATTGGTGGTGTGCCTCTTTCTGTTTTTGAAGAGCAAGGTTGAGCTGGCAGGGGAAAACCTTTCTGTTTCCTGTAAAATCCCTTTAGGGTCTTCAGAGGTATGTGCCACCTAGCTTTTAGGGTTGGCTAAATATCAACATCTGGCTTAGGAAGAGTCCTTATATCTTTGAAAGGTTGATCAGGCACCCAGTTTTCTTCTTTGTCCAAGGTCCTGGATTCTTCTTGGTTCTTTTAGAGATTCTCCCTAGCTTTGGCTCAGAAGGGCAGGCAGAGGAAGAAGGGTGAAGGATGATGTAGTTAGCAATCCTTTTATCCTGCTGTCACAAGGTTGGGAAGCTTGTCATATTACTGTACATTGTAGCAGCAATAGGAGGTGGAGCCTTAGTAACCCATCTTTTGGGACAGTTACTGCCTTTCATGGATTGATACCTTCCCCATTCTCACAAACTGAACCCTTTCCTAGCATATTCTACGGGCTTGCCCAGATCTCTCTCACTCCATGCAGAAGTTCAAGCAATGCTGGAGAAGGATACACTTGAAGTCATTAGCGACTACTCTCTTGGTTTGTACAGGATTTTATCAGTTCCTGGTTGGGAAGTTGACTGGCCGCTGGAGACCAGTCATTGATCTCTCTCTGCTGAATGGAAACCCTCTGGTCCATGTAGAACTCTGTTAGAGAGGGTGACTTCATGCTTTCGAGGTACCCAAAGGTACATATTTCCAGGTACAGCACCCGTGTGCCAGGACTTGGAAGTACTGTACTTCTGCTTCATCTGTGACTGGCTAGTCTTCTTGTTTAAGGCCCTGTGCTCTGGAATTTTTTCTGCCCCACAGTTATTCTTCCGAGTGTTGTCTTTGCTATCAGCTTGGCCCATTTGCTTTGTTGTCTTAATAATTGGTTGATTTTGGCATCTTTCAAGGCACAGTTGCTCCAAAATTGAGACTGGCTGTTCTCATTTTCTTGCAATACTGTATAGGGAATGAGAAAAGTCAGCTCTTCAGCCGAGGCAGCTGATGAGATATTGTGATTGACAGCATATATGTAAGCCCATTTTCCCATAAAATGGTTTGAAATGTACATCTAAAGTTTAGGTATCTCATAGGCTAATGTTTGCCAAGGTGCTATAGAGTATCAACACTTTTACCCAGCCAAACTCTGTAATAATGTAATGTTATTGGTATTTACTCAGATATCATCATTATTAGAACTTGTTATTTCAGTAAAATTCCTCATAACTGGCACCCTTGGAAAGAGGGTTGCCAGTTAGTATTTGAATTTACCCTTTGCATTAGAGAAATCCTTCTAAAATGGCTTCTGTGTATCTTGAACTGTAATCTTGTCATTCATTATCAATAAACAACCATTTTCACAGTTTTGTTATTAAATAACTGATAACATCTTGAATCGAACATTACCCTTTGCACATTTAACTGATGGTAATATGGAAAGTGCCAAAGTCCATACCCACTCTCTCTCAGTAGGCAAGCACACCAATTTGCTTGGCTCTGTATTGTTTCAGTTAAAAGTTTTTTCCATAAAGAATTCTGTATAGCATTTCTCTCAAAAATTTTTTTTCTTAAGAAGAAAACCCAGAGAGAGAAAGAGGAAGAGAGAGTTGAGCAATTGCAAAGAATGTAATTTACCTTGATGCTATGCAACACTAAATTACTGTACTGTATTAAGTACAATACTGTACTGCAGTAAAGGAACATAAATAAAGATATTGTTTTAGGGCACCACAGTAAGTGAGTAGTTTATGTAACTCAATGCATACATGTAAATATACACGTATGCCTCTCATAGGCTAGGCTTATGCATCTCTACAAATAAACACCATGAAGTATAGGCTATATTTTTATTGAATTAAACATACTGAAAATCTTATCCTAATAAGCAAACCTAAAACAAATTTCTTGTGTTTACCGTACAATGTTATTTTTTGTTTTCATTTTGTTTGTAGTTTTCAGCGTTCATGAATTCATTATCAACATTTGGGTTATCAGTTAAAATGTTTGTTGCAATACCTAAGCTGATTTTTTCGTAAATTACATTGAAATTTTATTAAAAGGATTCTTCCTTATGCCCTAGTTGTGTGCTCTGTACATGTTTTTTCAGCCATAATACTGGTATATATTTTGATAACATTAAACACGCAATGTGCGAGTGTGAACTGGTAAGTCAATCAGTGGTTTTGTATGGTCATTGGCGTACTGTATATAAATGTTGTGCTTCCAGTGCCACAACGGGTGGTTCTTTGGACTCCTCTTTTCACACTTCAAAGGAATGCCATTAAATTTCAACAGCCTGAGAAGACAGGTTTAGCAAGCAGCCCACTGGGCCAACTGACAGAGGGACCATCTCCCTTTGCTTGTTGATACGTGTCATCGCAGTCGTGTTGTCGCTCGTAAACACTACCAAGTGTCACCTCAACAGATAACAAAATGCTTGCACTGACAAAGTTTCTGTGCCCATTTCAAGTATGTTCACTAGTTACTGAGATTCACCTTGCATCTGCATTCCCAAAGCAAACAAATTGTTCGAGTGTGCACTTGAAACGTCTTTCAAGAACAAAAGCATCTCTGGCAATGGAGAGTTTATAGGAACTTCTACAAGGTGGTTCCTGCGATCCAACCATCAAGGAAGGTCAGTCTTTCTTCATTTCCTACTAAAGCGGGGCAAGGCATGTCATGACCAGTATCACATCAGGCACCAAGAAAACAGCTGCTGGTAAAGGTACCAGCTTCTCCAAGAATGATAATTGACCCGAGCTGATTGATGTTGAGATAGGTAATGTGCTGGTACCTCCCTAAAGTTGCTGATATGAGAGTCTGCAGGATACCTTGCTGCTATAACGTAAATCCTCATGCTCTAGTACTTACTGTAGTTGAAGGCATATTTACCCCCTCCCCTTTCCAGAAGAGAATACTATGAAAAAAATTTTTGGTGTTTACATGTAAACACCAAAAATTAAGTGAAACTCGGTAGTGTTTATGAACAACGCAACTGTGATGGCAAGTATCAAAAATAAGCAAAGGGAGATGGTCCCTCCGTCAGTTGGTAAGTCAGATGGCCAAGTGGGCTGCCATCCCAGGCTGTTGAGAATTAGTGGCAGTTCTTTGGAATGTAAAGAGAAGATGAGTCCAAGGAGTCGCCAATTGTGGCACTGGAAGCACAGCATTTATATACACATCGCTGATTGTACAGAAACCACTGATTGACTGACCAGTTCACACTTGCACATTAATTGTGTATTTATGGAGATCACAGATGAGCTGCAGGACTTATCATTTTCTCTATTGTTCATTTTAAACCCGGGGAAAAATGAAAATTTGATCAAGAAATACATACTTAATAGAATTATGTGACCTAAGAAATGACTGAAAACTGAAAGCAACAGTAGTAAGTCACAATTCAGAGGCAAAAGGTACTGAAATAGTAATAAACTCACTACACATTGTAAAGGTGAGAAAATTGAATGAACATGTGAATGAATGAAAATAAGTGAGTGGCACAGCTCAGTAACTTGGATAAACACTTTGAAAATGATGTTAATCCTGGTAGGTACAGCAGCCCAACCATCTTTGAAATTACGGAAGAGAATGACACATGGCCTTGCAGAACAGTAGAGTAATACTGTTTATGATTGTTACTAGTCACTCAAAACACTTATTCTCACTGTGTACACTAATGACTATAGATTGTTTACCTGTATTAATAATTAGTCTTTGAACATCTGATGAGAGTGAGGAAAGCTGTCTGATTGGCTACAGTTGTATTGCATCACGGTTGCACATCCCAAAGCCACACAGGAATACTGGGCTCTTTGCACATGACCCACCCAGACTGATTCAGTTTGGGATTTTATAGCTCTGATTAAAAGATATTGGATTTTTTGTAGCCTATGTACTGTAAAAACAAAAAGTTTTATTTTTTTATTAATGCTGATAACGTAGTTTTTTTTATTGTAGCTTAAAAACCATGTTTAAATGACATTCTCTCTTTAATTCTTATCTTTTCTTTTTAGGCAAATCCAATTTTATGGATGCCATCTCTTTTGTTATGGGAGAAAAAACTTCTAGTCTTCGTGTTAAGAGACTCAGTGACCTAATTCATGGAGCATCCATTGGTAAGCCAGTGTCTCGCTCTGCACAAGTCACAGCTGTGTTCCAGATGGAAGATGGGTCTGAAAAACGGTTCACACGTCTTGTACAAGGATCATCGTCAGACCATAAAATCAATGAAAAGGTAATTGTACTACATTTTGATATTTAACACTGTACCACTTAGTATTTCATATGAGTAAAAAAATATAGCATTTCTGTACATTAGCATTCTCTCTCTCTCTCTCTCTCTCTCTCTCTCTCTCTCTCTCTCTCTCTCTCTCTCTCTCTCTCTCTATATATATATATTCAGAAATACAGTATCTCTCCATTTCCCAACAGGTTGTAAGCAGCCAGACATACATGAAAGAACTTGAGGCGCTTGGTATTAATGTAAAAGGTAAAAACTTCTTGGTCTTCCAAGGTGCTGTTGAGTCCATAGCTATGAAGAATCCTAAGGAAAGGACTCTGCTCTTTGAGGAAATCAGTGGGTAAGTTTATCTATAGGATAACTATACTGTTCAAAATTACAATCCTATTTTGGAGAAAGTCAGTAGACTTATAGTACTTCAAAATGAAGAATATGTACTCCAGAGGGGATTGTCCCCATCTTAAATGATGTTCCACTCTTATGGAGTCCAATTATAGTTGTATGTTATAGCTCTCCTCCTGACCTTGTGTTTTCATTATTACATGATACTGCAATTTTATTAGCTGTTGGACTTTAGTTTATTAGAAGAATGTGAATTTTTGCACCCAAGTTCATCTTTTACTAGATTTTTAAGAGTTTGTCAGGTGTTTTGTAAGCTGTCTTTATTTGTCGATTTTCTAAGTATTTAGGAGCGTTCTTGTTCTGGTTTCAGCTTTGCAGTTACTTCACACATATTATGTTATCTTAGGCCAGTTGTTGGCAACCTTTTAAGCTTGTTGCTCAAATCAGCCAAATTTTTTATACAAACTTTGCTTGTGTACCAACTGAATTGTTAGGTGTATTTTTCTCTTAATATTTAAGTGTACAGTAATTCTAGTTTCCATATACTTCCAGAGGCAAATCTTTACTAATTTTTCTTAGCAAAAGAAAAAAATGAATGTTTTTTTAATTACCATAAGTGAGACATGCAGTTACCATATAAAAGAAAAGGAAGAAATGTCTATTTAGTTATTTGTTTACGGTGAGCCTCGTGTGTCACATGCCAGAAAGACATCGAGTACGTATGTCAAGGGTGGCCTCCCTGTCCTAGGCCTCTGTTCCTGTGAGAATGTAGATACTTACCTCAGGCTAAAACTGGTTCAGTCGTTGAAGCTTGGTAACAAGGTAGGTAACTACCAGTGATCAAGTCACCCACTCACTTGATTGTTGGCATTCACATTTTCTTCAGCCATGCTCAAAGCTGGTTGACTACTTTAAGGGGGCTCTTGGTGAACATATTGGTCTGCTCTCGTTTGTGACATCTTTGGTGAGTGACATTGTTTTTTATGTAAATCTTGGTTCTGACTTTGATTTGAATAATAATTGTTGATTCTTATGGCAGAGAGTATGATGAGCATAAATGTCAAGGGTGTCACGGGGTGGTGGGGGTTGTGGGAGGGTGGTTTTCTCCGACCCACTGTTGAGGAGCTCCCTCTTCTGTGACCCTTACCTTTGACCTCGTACCCGTCTGTTCTCCCTTATGCCATCCAATAAGCTGATAAGTATACAGTGGTAGAAGCTGCAAGGTGTGTTTTCAATGTAGGGTGTTTTTGCAAAAATTTCGTTGTTTATCGTGATTTTAGCACTGTTTTATCTTCACTAAAGAAGTTAATGACTTCTCATTAACTGGTATAAGAATTGGAGGTTTGGCTGGTCCTCCTGCATATGTATAATTGTATCTGGGTGAGTGTTGCTAATCAGCTCATGCAGGTATATGTGGAAGGAACAATAGGTCTGGCAGTTAAATAGTTGTGGGATTACATAAATGGTTGATTTTAAATATCTGATATGGAGATTGTAAGCAAATGACCCTTTATTAAATTAGAGATAAGTGGAAAGCTTGCTGGGATATGTTAGCTAATAATCTTAACTCAGATGACATGTTGGTGCACACCTACTGAGTCATTTCATACTAACAGAAAAGGGTAGTTTATTTTTCTTTAAGGGAGGCTTTCCCACTTTCTCTGGTTGGTGCTTCTGTTCAGTGGATTGCAGACATCCTTGTCTACCTCTGTCAAGACAAACTCCTGTCAGTTTCAGCAGTGGAAAGACACATTTCCCAGCCATAAGCTAAGTTTTTAGTCTGAAGGGCATAGCTCTCTCTGCTTTGGTGTAATTATCCTTGCTCATGAGGAGCTTGGAACAGTCTTGTCCTCCTTGTGAGCTTCGGTCTCAAGAATAGGAGATGATTCTCATCCTCCATAGCCTAACACAGTAAACAAGCCCTTGGGGGAGGCCTTGGACTGTCTTACACTCAAGACTCTGTCCTCTTGCAAGCCATAGCCTTGGAGAAGCATATTACAGTAATGAGTTACATCTCCTTTCTTATTTTGTCCAGTACTTTTGAGGGTTGGAAATCTTTTCTCATTCATTCCTTAACTTGTGGCAAAAGTGCTGAACTCTTAAGAATATAAGGGTAGGTGTCTGGAGTCATCAGACCATCTTTACATTGTTGTACCAAAGAAACATTGCCTAAAAGTTCCTGGATACCTTCTTTTTGTGACCTGGGGTAGCTGCTCGACATGTTGTGTTGACACCCAAGCTCTCAGACAGAAAAGCAATGTGGATTGAGTGCATGCTGAGTTTGGCACAGTTGCAAGTAAGCTACACAATTAAGCATCCAGTCTTTGAGCTTCATTTTATAAAATGCATCTCTCCCTGCCCTCCTCTTTAAGGGTGGGGGCAGGGTGGGAGGGTCAGTAGAGCTGTAATCCGAGCCCATCAATTTTATTGGCTGTATTTTAGTTGCCTTTCAACCGTGTCATCCCTTGCAGGAGTCACTCTTGTTTTGCAGAGATTTTCCTACATAAGTGAAATTTCTGACATTTCTCCCTTGGGTTTAGGGCCTTATCACTATCACAGCTGGGAACATGACATTTCCAGATGGAGATTATACTTGCCAGTCAGTTGCCTACCTAAGGCAATGGTTTGTATTATTCCCTTAGGTACAAATGACTAAATTTTGTAATTAATTTTTTTTATTTTTTAAAGCATCCAAACTGGAGCATGTTATAATCCCACTTTAGCCACTCTGCCCAGCCCTGATACCGAAGGAAAAAATGCTTGGTGACAACTGGCAAGTAGCAGTATCCCCCCCACTCCTTCACCTACCAACGCCTTGCTACAGAGTTTCAGTGATCAATTCCATTTTGTGCTAAAAGATTACTCCTACATAAAAGGCTCTGGTTTATGTACATAGGAAATATACACAATACTGAAAAACTTGTAATTTTGTAGCTATGAGGTGTATGTTCACAATTTTCAATGCCAGGTAATGTTGATGACTGCCAGACATGATGGCCATCTGCACAGCGCTATGGATTTACTTGTCACTTAAGATGGAGGCTCAGCTTTGTTTTGGAATAGGTGTTAAAGTTTTCAAGATGAAGGCATTGGGATTATGTTAGTTGAAATATTTTAATTTAGAGACCATAGAAGGTCTCTGATAAACACAGCTTTTAGGAGTGACATAGGAAAGCCTTGTTGCATACCTTCCCTTTTGACATTAGAGAAGAACACTTAGAAGGTGCCCTGCTTTTGGCAGTCATAGGTCTCAGACCTTTTTTAAAATAATGTGATCTTATGGTACTAGTTTTAATAGTAATAGTAAAAGTGGCATATTTTTATCAATGAAATTTATGAAAATTGTGTAAGCAAATTTATCATCATGACATTTCAAACTTATTACATTCTATGCTTTTTGTTAAGCGTTCAAATCAGTACTGCAATTGAAATTTGCTATACCACATCTTGATTTTGTTGTTTAACTGATGTCTAATAAAATCTTATACGAAAAATTTTAAATATTCACTCCTGATGTTTCAAGTTTTCCTGACATTTTGCAAGGAATGGGAAGGATAGTTGTATATGCCCAGTAAAGACCCAACTGGTATGTGAAAACTTGATTACAGTGGCTTTCCCCTATAAAGATGTTTAAATATTGACTATTGCTGAGATTATGTTTGTTCAATTTCCATAATTTTTCCTTGTTTTCATTTTCACCTCATTTAGAAAAAAAGGAAATGGGGAAGCTTTATTAGAGTCTGAGTTCTGGAAATGTGATTTAGCAGTTATTAAATTATAAAACACTGTAATACTTTGCATGCCATGATTTGCTGTCTTTTGTTCACTGATATACTGTTTGTGATGCTTTGTGAACCCTTTTTTTTTTATTGAAAACTTTTCCTGTATTATGTCCTTAATGGGAAAAGCAGTTTGAGGTTCATGATATTGCATATTTTAGATAAAATTGTTAGCCTGCCAGCTTAGAAGGAGGAAAGATGTAATTTACTTTTATTCATTAAAAAAAATGTTGTGTGTAAATCTGTTCTTGATGCATCTGCTTTTCTCTGAGATCCTATTTCTCACTCCCTGAATAACTTTCTGTATCCTTGCAGTTCAGGATCCTTAAAGGAAGAATATGACAGACTGAAGACAGAGATGTTGAAGGCTGAGGAAGATACCCAGTTTACATATCAGAAGAAGAAAGGCATTGCTGCAGAGCGTAAAGAAGCAAAGCAGGAAAAAGAAGAAGCAGAGAGATATCAGAGACTGAAAGATGAATTGGTAAATCTGCCTTTCTTCTTTATACACATCTAGTTAATTAGTTTGGATTTCAGTTGGCCTATTTGCTGGGTACTGTGTTAGTTATGTGCTGAATATTTTTATAAAGAAAAAATGAGGAATTTGTTTTATCCAATCTCTTCACTTGACCCGGGTCAAATCCTGCTGTGACTTCCTGTACACACAAAAGGAAGAAGAACTTTCACTTGGGCAGCACTTCCAGTGATAGTAGTGATAGTTAAGTCATTCCCTATGCATCCGTGAAGCAAGCTACAACTTGCTGTGATGTTCCTGAAAATTGTTAGTTATGTATTCTTAAGATTTATATTTGTTCTAGCTTCATCCTTATTCCTGTAGAGATTTCATTATTTATCCAGTTTTTAATATCATTTGCATAATCCACTAAAATTCTTAATTATTTTATTCAAGTCTTTCTTCATTGGATTTAAATGCCTTGTTACATCCATACTGGCTTATGTAAGTACTGTTTTCTGTGAATATCTGCTCTGCATCATTACTTAAGGGTACTTCATATTTATTTGGTGAATTATGTCTCATTTGTATGTTTTTTTCTTAATTTATAGTCTTTTTGTGTGTAAACTTGAATTATAAGGATGTTAAAGCACTACAGCACAGGTAAGTGTCAGTGATTTGCTTGAACTTCAATAACTTTCATTTTGCTTGTGTAATTTTTTTTGTTAATGCTGATAACCACAGGATTAGGCACAGGTAATGTGATGGGTATGCATTGAAAAATAAATATTAGTCTCTCTCTCTCTCTCTCTCTCTCTCTCTCTCTCTCTCTCTCTCTCTCTCTCTCTCTCTCTCTCTCTCTCTCTCTCTCTCTCTCTCTCTCTCTCTCTCTCTCTCTCTCTCTCTCTCTCTCTCTCTCTCTCTGTGTGTGTGTGTGTGTGTGTGTGTTGTGTGTTAATTTAAAGTCCAGCTTTGTCCCATGAAATGATAGTTCAACTTTTATCTCAGTTTACCATACTGGTGGTGTCATAAATGTACTAACAATTGTCCTTTAGGGAAATTCCTTGTAAAATTGGCTTTTGATTTTGTTTGCTGTAAATAAAATTCATGTCATCTGGAGCCTGGACATTTTCTTACTCAAAGCTGTGAGGTTATGGATGAGATACATTTCATGAATGAAATAGGTAGTCGACCTTATGTTTTTTCCTATGGAATTTTTCTCAAATTCAGAACTCCTCAGAATGTTTAGATAGCATAGCATTTTTGGTAAGCTTGGGAGCTTCCATTCATGAAAAGGAAATTATTTTTTATTATTACAGACATTCCTTTGTCAAAATTAGGATGTTAGGTATTTCAGTCATCATTGAAATCAGTAGAACCATTGTGTAATTATTTTTAAGTTAGGCAACCACTTAAAAGGTCATTTCTTGGAGGTTACGCCATTTCCTTGGTAAAAGGCTTGTGGAACTTGCAATGTTTTTTTCTGAGTAATATTTTTATTTAGATTTTGTAAAGTACTTATTCATATCAGTGAGAAAATGAGTTTTAATATGAAAATCAGACTTTTTTCCTTTTATAATAATAATACAGTTGTAAAACATTTAGGAAATAGTATGTTTCATTGCTTTTATTTTCCTCTTTTCAGGGAGAGAAACAAGTTGAGATGCAGCTTTTCAGGTTGTACCACAACGAGAAAGAAATTGCTGAATTTGAAAAAGAATTGAGGAGAAAACAAGGAGACCTGGAGAAAGTTGAAAAGAAAAAAGAAAAAGCTGAAGAAATTTTGAAAGAGAAGAAAAAGGAGCACACAAGAGTTTCACGAGAAATGTCTAAGATTGATCAGGACATTAGAGAATTGGTAAGTTTTTGGAAGAAGTTTTTGAAAAATTACAGTCCCGCTAGATATAAGAAATCATACCTATGTCCTTGGCTCCAAAGTTACATCCTACCGTGAGAAATTGTGCTATAACCTCAAATCTAGGCATGAGAAATTGTGTTCTATTATATATTGTACAAGAAGAGGCTGTAACTTACAACACCAATAATTATTACATTCATATGCCATTGTGGAAGTACCACTTTGGCAGTGAAAACTACTGGAACTAAGACAAGAACACCCCAAGTGGGGATACTGCCAACATTGTGGCTGTCATGGTTTATTCCCTGAAATCCTAAGTTGCATTTCTGTTTGCCTTTTACCAATTTTCTCCAAACCATTTTTTGTTTCAGTTTTTTGCCCAGTATTTCAGGAAAAGCTCCTTTGGCAGCAATGTAAGGTAGACATTTTAACTATTGTAACCAAATTAATAATGATGATAAAAAATCAGGGTAGCCCTATGGTGAATGAAGCCATTGTTTGTTCATAGATGGTTTGGATGTTTGCTCAAAGCTATTGAAGCTACTGTTGTATGTAGAGCAGATAGTTTATTTATTCTTAGAGCAAAGTTTTGCTAGCCCTTGAAATGACTAAACTACATAATGTTGAAAAAATGACAGCTCATTACAAAATGGAAAGATGTTGGCAAATTTGTCGATGTAATTGTATTTTGAAAACAATTGGTGGTTGAGATGATCTTTTAAGTAACATTTTTGAAAATTTGTTGGATCCTGTGTTAATTGCATATGTAAATTATTTTTCCCTTGTCTTTGTCTGCAGGAAACTGAAGTAAACAAGAAACGACCCACTTTCATTAAAGCTAAAGAACGAGTTGCCCATATGCAGAAGAAAGCAGATTCAGCTAGAAAATCTTTGGCTCAAGCAATCAAAGCTCACAATGCTCACATGGATGACATCCGAGAGCTTGAAGGCGAACTTCAAGAAGTAGAGAAGAAGCGAGCTGAATTTGAAGATCAGGTTTCCCAAGATTCAGAAAATCAAGGTAAAGTTCAGATAAAAGATGTGTGGTGTTTTTACATAAACATTTTTCTGTAACATTTATTAATCATAAAATAGCTGTGTTCCATGTGAACAGATTTAGTCACACCAAATGCAAAGGTGGATGCCCCAACTCATACTCCACTGGCCCAAAGGGAAGGTATTATTCTCCAAGTTTACTTCCATTTCTAAGATTGAAGGGTAGAGAGGAGAGCACTGGACGTTTATGATTGTGTTGGTAGAAAAACTATGGTTTTACATGAAAACTTAAGTTTCTATACAAACTCATTAATTATGAGTAGTCTGAAACCATGCAAAATGCATCTGGGCATGTGAAGCAAAGCATTTCGAATCACATACCAGCCAACTCCCCAGTCCAAAAAGTGATGTTGTGTTCTTCCCTCCATGCCAATCTTCATTTGAAGAAATTATGATGAATGATTCTGTATGAAAATTGTGTTTTATTGTAAAAACATAGTTTCTTGTTGCAAATCCACTGATGATCAGTTGCATGAATATTTTTTTTTTACGAGGGAGGACAAAGCTCATGCAGTCAAGAAAAGGACGATAGAACTGGCAGAAATTAAGTTTCCTGGGAAAAAATGACAAGGAGCTGGTAAAAACTAGGTAATGAGAACTTCCATAAGTAAAGGATTTTTGATTGGAGACTTCTTCAGATAAGGGTGCCTCCATAAGTAATAGGTCTGCAATGGAAGATGACCCAAGGGAGATCACTCACTATCACTAAGCACAAGTCATAATGACTAGCACTGCAGGAAATACACACCATCAGTGTGCCAGGTGAATGAGGGCTGAATTGTGAAGAAAGTAAAGATGAGTGGGTTAAGTCCTTCCCCATTAAAAGTACATGTTCTGCAGCAATACTGGGTCCCAACAGCTAATAGCAGAAACTCTTGTGGGAGACATCACAGATAAGACTTGGCGAAGGTGTTCTAACAATGCGGGATGCCCACTGTAAGGGTGACAGAGAGCTCTAAGCTTTATACAAGGCAAGGGAAGATTAAATGGTGGGGTTATCATAATCCCTAATCCTGAATGTAGCATGAGAAAACACAGACGCTTCTCAATCCTGATGACTTTGTGCAGGCGTAGACAAAGGGAGACTGGTGGAAAGACTCCTTATACGGAGATAACTCCTAAGCACCCTCTTAAGACAGGGCTGTCTTTTTGAACAGAAGTCAGGGGTGGAATAGCAAAGGAACCAAAAAGAGAAGTATTTCTGCTTGAACATTTGAGTCTTCCTATGAACTGGGCAAATGAAAGTACAGTGGAAGACCAATGGCTGAAATGTGGGGAACACTCCCCTCCCCAGGAAGGGAGCTCACTAACACATTGTGGTCAGGAACATTCTTGAGAATCAGGACTTGAAAGAGATATCCAACAGATGCTGGCAGTGTGCTTAGTAAGATTGCAGAGCACCAAGGTCGAATCCTAGCTTGGCTGTTTAACCCCTTCCCTGATTATTCTGATTATTCTTGTGATTAACTCCCATGTATTCTTCTTACAATTCTTCCTGCAAGATCTTAGGGTTTGGTGTAACAATCTGTTCACTTAGAGTTGGGCTATTTCATTATTGATGGGTTCGTAAGAAGAAAATAATATTTGCTTCCAGAAGCAGTTAATTTGCCTGTGTAGGTTCAAAACCTTTTTTGTGTGATTATTTGTAAATTTTTAAGGTATCATTGGATAATGTTAAAATATTTCACAGGGAAGAGTGTGCATCTTGAAGAAGTTCAAATAAAAGAATATCATAAGTTAAAAAATGCTGCTGCTCGCAAATCTGCCCAGTACCTCCAAGAGTTGGACTCCATAAATCGTGAGCAAAAATCTGACCAAGACAGGCTTGATAATGCACAGAGACGCACTTCTGAGATTGAGAGTCGACTGAAGCAGAAAGGGCACGAATTAGATGAAGCACAGAAACGAGTTGAAAAGTTACTTGAACACATACGGCAGTCTGAAACTTCACTTGACGACCAGAAGCGTCTTAGAAAGGTTAGTGGGATTTTATATTTTCAGGGAAAGCTGGCCCAGTGCTGGTTATTGCAGCTTCATAACAAGATAGTTAACTAATGGTATATCGGTATAAATGTTCAGGCCATATATATGGTGATCTTCCTGTGTGTTTGTTTTGTAGGGGTCAGTAGTGTACACCATCTCTGAACTACAGTGACCCCTGGACTATTATAAGGGTTATGTTCCTGGACCCCTTAAGTAAGGTGAAAATTGATGAAGAAAAAAAAAAAACCTTAATAACCCATTAAAGCCCCTTAAATAACACACAATAATATTAAAACATGTAGATCTTATATGGTCATGTGTAACTTTCATAAGTTTTATATGCATTTTACAGATGCTCCTTTGTTGTGATGGGGTTTTGTTCCAGTAAACCTCTTGTAAAGCAAAAAGCACGAGTCAAAGGTGCTTTATAACCTCTATGGTCTTGGGTTAGTGACTGCACTGTAGTCATGTGATGTATCAAAATTTTGTTCTGTAATATTTTCATAATTAAGTTTGTGTACTTATGTATCAAAATAAAGTTAATGACAGACTGTATAATGGAAGTGTTGAAGTTCAAATATTTAAAAAAAAAACCTTTATTGTCCAAAAAATAGTTAAAAAAATTACTCATAATGAAATTTTGAACTTTGAAAAATAAACATTCTATTATTTTTACACTGAATAACTTTAAAATGGTATAACAATTACATATTCATATTTTTTGTGAGACTGTGATTGAATAACAACTAGACTGGCACTGAAAAAAAGAAAGATTGCACTTGAAGAAATGAAGAAAAAGTAATGAACTATAAATGTACTCAATATGGTCTTCCTATATTCGGTAACATACACAAAGTGTAATTGATTACATATTCTTAGCTATTCCTAGTAATTCACGAGTTTAATTATTCTTGACAAATTCTTGTGAGAAAAATGTTTTAATTCTTTTTTAAGATTGAATTTTCAACTTATTGTATTGTAGTTCTTAATAACCATGAATAATTTCAGATGCTATAAATACTACTATGTATTAAAAGAACTGTATTCATAAATATATGCAATGTAGCTAAAGACATATGCAAAAGTAACTGGAAACATTACTCACATCCTTCTAATCCTGTGAAACTTGACTGAATTGTTATGTAAATTTTCT
>NC_089752.1:103207320-103302320 GCF_040412425.1 Macrobrachium rosenbergii
CTTGTGATAAGCAAGATCTTTCGATCATGTCGGTCTTGGGAACTGCACTGATAGTTATTGCAGCTCTTCACAAGATTTATCGTGTGAGATTCTCCTTCTTGGCAGAATTCCTACTAAAGCCACTAGTTGAGCTCCATGCAAGTACCAAGGTGTTAATAATTATTATTATTATTATTATTATTATTAATGAATGGTTTAACCACACCACTGAGTTAACACTGTAACTTTGATAGGGCAAGCCCAATTGATCTGCTCTTAATGAATGTATTAGATCTTATTTAATATATTGTAACTCCTTAAAACTTTATCATTGTAATTGAATAAATGGAAAATGTTGAAGTCCCTCATGGCCTGTGCAGAACAAATCAGGCATTAGCTTCCTGCTGGCATCATATATCTTCCTCTCAATTTTGTTCCACTTTTTTCCTGACCGAATGTCACACTTTGAGGGTTTTTTAACGTTTCTTACCTTTCCCAGATAAAGCACATAAGTTTTACTTTTTATTACATCAAAGAAAGTCATGAATTTGATGAATGGCTTCCTGTTAATGCCAAGGTATATAGCCTTGTTACTTCTGCCAATGCTAATATAAAAAGAAAGGTACACAGCAAGAAATTCTAAATACAAAATTACCTAGTGTACACAGTGGTATTTACTTCCTACATTTAATGAAGGCAGCTCATCATTCATGCAATAATAACAGAGCCATTGTACTGGATATTTATTTGAAATAATTAGTTGTTGTACTGTCCATTACTTTCCATGACTTAGGTTATGTAAAAATAAAGGAGTGGTGTTAGGCAAGTTTCAAGAAAGCCATAATTTTAAAACTAAAGCACAGTAAACAATAGATTATTCATTTCCTTACCAAATTTCTAAGGCATGAGAAATGTCACAGTATTTTATGCGTCAGTGGGTATTTCTGCAATGTTGAGATTTTAGAATATTGTGGGTAAATTTCTTATTTCTTTAAATCTGAAGTGCATTAGCCTTTTATTGTTCAGAATTTGTAGAACAAACTAGGTATTTTCATTATTCTTTTGGACTTCATACACCCAGTATTCATGTTGTTTTAAACTTGTACTGTACTTTAACTATTTTAATTCAAAATAACTTAGATGCTGGAATTTGTAGAATTCTGTAAACTTGAATTCTAAGCTAATGTCTCAGAATTTTAAATTTCATTGATTACAATATGATTCTCAAATCATGCAGGTACAATGTTGCCATCACAAAAGTTCTTGGCAAGTATATGGAAGCTATTGTGGTTGACACTGAAAAAACAGCTCGTCAGTGTGTTCAGTATCTCAAAGATCAGATGTTGGATCCTGAAACCTTCCTCCCTCTTGATTACATCCAAGCAAAGCCTCTTAAGGAACGTCTCAGAAATATCAAAGACCCAAGGAATGTCAAACTTCTCTATGATGTTCTTCAGTACGATCCCCCAGAGATCAAAAGGGCTGTGTTATTTGCCACAAACAATGCCCTGGTTTGTGAAACTCCTGAGGATGCATCAAAAGTGGCTTACGAAATGGAAGATGGACATCGATATGATGCGGTTGCACTTGATGGTACATTTTTCTCCAAGTCTGGTATTATTTCTGGTGGTAGTTTGGATTTGGCAAGGAAAGCCAAGAGATGGGATGAAAAACACCTTTCAAACTTGAAGTCATCAAAAGAAAAGCTAACAGAAGAATTGCGAGAAGCCATGAAGAAATCAAGAAAAGAATCTGAGCTGAACACTGTAGAGTCTCAGATTCGTGGTATAGAGACCCGATTGAAATACTCTAAAGCTGATAAAGACACAACTGAGAAACAGATTGCACAGTTGCAGAAAGAAATTGATAAATTAAAAGATGAATTAGGCACATTCGAGCCACAGCTTCATGAAATAGAGAAAACAATGAAGGAGCGTGAAGCGACAATGAGTGATGTGAAGGAGAAAATGAACACAGTGGAGGATGTTGTGTTTGCGGATTTCTGCAAGTCTATAGGCGTCACTAACATTCGTCAATATGAAGAGAGAGAGTTGCAAGCCCAGACAGAAAGGGCAAACAAGCGCTTGGAATTTGAAAAACAGAAGAATAGGATATTGAATCAGCTGGAATTTGAAAAATCTCGTGACACGCAAAGTAATGTAGCAAGATGGGAAAGAGCTGTGCAAGATGATGAAGATGCCTTAGAACAAGCAAAGCAAGCTGAACAGAAACAGGTACGAAAATGCATTTAGATTTGTGGTCGTTTAATATTTGTGAATTTGGAGTTTTAAATTAGCTAATATTCTAATTCATATAGAATTACATTATTTATTCTCTGTTTTTTGTAGCTTGTTTTCTGGTTGATGTACAGGCTCACAACCCCTTATCCAAAACCCTTTGGGCCAGCTGTGTTTCAGTTTTAGTTTATTTTTGCAGCAGAGGAGGAATTTTTGGACACCCTTGCACCATAATACACTAGGACATATTTCAACAAAATATCGTATATTCTCATGTGTCTTATGATTTTGTATGTTACGTAACCCTTAAAACTTTGTTTCCAAAACATGATTTTGTCACAAATCTTGTATATCATGGGAGTTGCATTGTTGGTAGATTACATTTGGCTATACTTAATGTGCAAGTTTTATTTTTGGTCGAGTGCACTAGGCTAGGCTTACTATCCCTGTCTCAGTTTTCATAGATTCCATTGATAATATATATTACTGTACATTTACATTAGCTTTTGACTAAATAATAGCCTTAGAAGCAAAAGTCGTACATTCAACCAGGCATACCAAAATTGTGGCTTGTTTGGTGATTCATTACTATTTCTTGTAATTAACAACCAAGTACTGTTTCATTCAAAACACTTGCATAAACAACAGCAAGTACTGTACTGACTTAAATAACTGAATTGAGAAATAGCTGTTTTCAGATGTCAGTTACCATAACTATCTCATGTCTAAGAGTTGCGTCACAGTTTTCGACTTGTTAAAAACTTGCTAATTTTCAGTGAGGACTTCTATAATTAAAAATAAAATAAGGTGTTATTCATCCTTCACACAAATAAGAGGGTCTTTAAAAAGTAAACCAGTAAATTTAAGCTGCAGGCTGCGAAATGTTCTGGAATAGACAAAAGCTATGCCCAAACCTGGCAGAATCACAACTTTACTTATTTTAAATTTACTGTATTTATTAATAAATTCAAGTTGCTCTTTTAAGCCTTCTGAAATTAAAAAAAAATATGTCAAACTTTTTTTTTTTAAGCAACTAATGGCAGTGGTGATGTTTATAAATCAGCTGATGAATTATGAGAATTAAAAATTACCAGAATGCAAATGGTGCATGGTTGCAATATTCATGTATTGTAATACAACAGTACGATATTACATGCTATATAATTGAATACAGTAACAAAAAAGTTTTATTGAAATTATCACTATTTGAAATATAACAGGACTATTTGACTTTCGTGAATGGATGCTTCCCTCCACAAAAGATGTCTGTTTTTCAAGCTCTTTGGTTTTAGATAAGGGGTCATAAACCTGTAAGTGAAATTACATTTATTTTGGAACAGATGGGAGAAATAGACAAGTCCATGAGAGATTTAGATAAGAAGAGGTCAGAAAAGCTGGCAAAGAAGTCAGAATGTGACGAAATGGATGATGAAATTGGTAAAGCGCGTAGAGAGGTGGGAGCAATTGCCAAAGATATTCAGACAGTCCAAAAGCAGATGAATGCGCTCGAGAACAAGATGGAACAGAAAAAAGGAGAAAGGTAACAACTGATATTTTGTTTTAGTGTTTCCGTTATTAATAACATGAGGTCTGCAAGTTGTTTCTGTTATTTAGAAATGATTTTTTGAACAAACTTTGCTGAATATGGTTATGGAAAAGTTTACATGAGTATTCATCCTCACTTGTCACTCAAGTGTTTCTTGCCTAGTATTATTTTAAACTTAAGTTTACATTTGTCCTCAGGTATATTTTGCTATTTGAGTTTCATTCATGTATATAATAACCTAGATGTTTTGTCTGTCATATTTGTGTTGAAAAGTTTTTTAGAGAACATGTTTTGCTTCTGTTATTACTTTTGTTTTTTCAAAATAGTTACAAATTTTGTAAAGTGTCACATTAACTATAGAAACGTTTGATATTTGTTATAATCGTGCTGTTTTCACTCTTCCTTTTACATTGTTTTTAAAGGATATGTATATTTTCAGCACAGAAATATCATTTACATCCTAGATGCAATAAATACATGAGTAAAGTCCCAAGGGGACAAAATCCATAAGCATGAAAAATTTATTTTCATTTTTAAGTACTGGGAAGAATTTAAGCTCACATTTTCCATCAGTAAAGTCCAACGAAAGAAAACCATGAAGCAAGTGATAAAAATCATCTGAAATATTAAAAAAATACTGAATAGCCTCAGAGAACCTCACAAATTAGCATAGTATAATGTAACCATGCCACTGCATTACAGCTGTGGGCTATATGTATGATCAGTTACAGAACCTCACCATCATATCTTTTATTTGATTCTGTAATCCTAAGTTAGTAGAAGTGGCAAAATGCTTTTGCCTTATGGCCTTTAAAGAAAATTATTTTTAGTGTGTTATTTTTTTATATGGTTGTGTTTGATATAATGAGAATTAGCAAGACTTACTATGCTTTTTGGTAACAAAATATTCCAGTTGTTTGAAAGTCTGATGACTTATTCCGTTACATTTCAGGCACTCTATACTAAAGCAGTGCAAAATGGATGACATTCTGGTTCCTATGACTAGAGGTAATATGGAGGATATTGAAAATGAGGGCAGAGAGCCTGGAGAGTCTACTCTTGAATACTCCTCAGGAATGAATACCCAGGTAAGGAATTGAGCTTTTGTATGTAACTTCTATTCTAAGGTAATCCCTTGTTATATGCCACATTGTAAAACTAAAGTTTTAGTTACAAGTACTATATCTCAGCTTACTAGAATTCATTATTGTCAGCTGTATAATTAGGATGTAGGCTATTTTTAAAGCAGTGAATCATTGTAGATAAATCTCTTAAGTTGGATGATTAGTGTCAAATTACCGTTAACTCAGGCTTGAATTTATATGGAATTATTGTTGACTGTGGGGTCTCTTGAATGCCTAATTGTTATTATGGGAAGGTCTGACTTTCAAGGTATCTGATAAGATAAGGAATCTGCTTTTGGTTTTGAAGTTGTTAATAAGTCAGAAAAGGCAGTTTAATCTGCAACTGAGTTGAAATTTATGCTGTTGTCTAATTATATTTCAGGAGATTTTAGGACTTGAAACAAATGAGTGTCTGGTTCAAGGTATTGCGAGGATCCATGTATTATTGTTATTATATATTATAATTCAGAAACCCTCTTATACTTTAAAGGTCATGTATGAGAAAGAAGCTCGAATTGTGATGGATTATTCTTCCCTGTCTGAGAGCCAGAAAGAATTAGACGATTCAGATGATGTTACCAAGGCTGAGAAGAGAATGCAGAAACACATCAATGAATTGATGAATACCATTCAACGAATACAGGTTAGGACATTCTAAGTTAAATAACTATATATATATATCTTTAAAAGAGTAGTAACTAAAATTACTACAGGGTGCAAATTATGGGGATCATGTTGAATCCTGACAAAACTCAAATTATGATTGCTAGTAAATCTAGGGGTTTTGTTTACTGCAAACTTACTTTTGATAAACATATTAATTGTCTCTCTTTTTCAGTTGCACAAGCACAAAAACAGTATGTGTATAATTTTAAAGTCTTGCAAGATTTTTGATGACATGTCTTTCCTTAGGAAATATTTTTTATTTCATATTGTTATGCTTTGAATATTGTTCCTCAGTTTGATCGTCATCAGTTGACTTGCATCTTAAACCTGGAATATAGTAATATGGAACTCAGTCTTGTTGAAGACTTCCTTGAATATCAACAAAAAACAATCTTAGAATACAAAGTAACTCAGTATAACTTACCAAATATTCATTTAGCCATAACTTTATTGGCATGGCAGAGAATGAATTTCATCGTTATAACTGGTTAACCTGGTCGAGTTGGTAGGCTGTCCATTTTCTACCTTGTAACTTGCAGTTCCTTGTGGTGGCCAAGTTGGTTTTGTCCAGGTTTAAATTCATCGATGCAGCTTTGAATATAGAAGACCTGAAGGTGCAAGTTAAGCAGTCTTACACAGATGGATCCAAAACTGTCTCTGGTATCAGATTTGCTACAGTATTTGTTGATAAAACAAGCCAGGTTTTCACTTCAGATATCTCTTTATACTTGAATAGTCCGCCAAATTGTAAGCAGTTAAGATTATTTAAAACATGCTACAGTACTACAGAAATTGGTAATTTTCAGGCCTTTCAAAATTTTCCAAATATGACTCAAGGGTTATTAAGTTTTCATTCCACAAATTATATGAAGCTGATTTTAAATCTTGAAATATGTTGGATCCTGCTCATGTAGGCATTTAAAGGACATTAGGATGCTGATAAACAGTCAAAGTTGCAATAACCAGATGAAATTTACATGTTTCTATCTGTGATTTACTATTAAAGCCATCATCTTATTAAATGGAAGTCATTGTGGAGTAGTAACAAATTAAAACAAAGTAAACCTACTGTTCATTTGAGGGGTTCTTCATTTCAAAAAGAATGCAACATTGCAGTAATGTTATCCTGTCTTTGAAATAGTCACACTTATATGACTTGTGGGTATTTAATTAATAACCCTCATGACATAATCCCTGAATACATTAAATGCAGAACATCTTGTACAGTGATTCTTTAGCTTTCAGTCAACAATGTACGTCAGATATTGGAAACAGCTCCGGAAGGAAATTTGTTAGAATCTTTGGCAATTGCTGTTTATTCAATTTTTTAATTTTTCAGTAGTAAAATATTGAGTAAGATCTAATATAGATGATCAAGAACAAACCCTTTGGGACTGCCTTACGAGGGTTGACAATGTTAACTCAGAGGTCTGGTTAAACAATCTATGGATAATTGAACATGCATATTTGGCCAGTCAAATGATACTAAAGTGAAGAGTTTCCTGTACAATCAAAATTGTTCGTGAAATAGACACTGTTTGGATCAGTTACTGGAAAAGGTATGATAACCTTGCTTTGAAATCAAATTGTTTCAAAGCAAGGTTATCATACCTTTATTTTTGCATACAGTAGATTACTTTTTACTTTACTATATTTCCTTGGTACTTGGCTGCTTTCTCTATTGGAGCCCTTGTACAGTAAACCCGCCCGTATTCGCAGGGGATGTGTACTACACCCCCCTGTGAATAGCTAAAATCCACGAATACTTAGAACCCTTGTAAAAACACTTAGAACTGCCCATTTTAATAGTTCAAACACAAAAAAACTAAAAATGCTTATATAGGTATTATCCTACTTACGATGGAGTTAGGTTCCAAAAAACCCATTGTTTGTTGGAAAAAACATATCTTGAATGTAGCCCAGCCTACACTAGGGTATTCAGTACCATGTATACATATATGGTAGCCTAGCCTACACTATAAAGTGTACTCTATATATAATCGTTATAGTAATTATTAATATCAGCTAATTCTGGAGGTTCATGCAGAGTGACTTATGATAATTCAATACAAAGAGAAATTGAATAACAAACAAGAATTAGCGTAGCCTACACTATGGGTATATCATATACATATACGGTAGCCTAGTCTACATTATACTGTACTCTGTATTCACATATCGAATTATATAAACATCAACATAACGAATATGCATCTTTTCCATGGATCTTTTAAATTTTATGCTTTAATTCACTGTATCCAATAATATTGTATATAAATAAGTAGGCTAACAAGATCGTCTAGCATCTTTCAGTTGCCAGCGTTTTCTAAATCCACTTTTGTCAATTTGTTGCTTTGTTATATATATATATAGAATTATACATACAAACGTATGTATATATATATATATATATATATACACACACACACACACACATATGTATATATATATACATACATACATATATACATATACAGTATATATATGTATATATATACATACATATATATATATATATATATATATATATATATATATATATATATATATATATATATATATATATATGTATGTGTGTGTGTGTGTGTGTGTGTGTAATATACATATACAGTATATATATGTATATTTATATATATATATATATATATATATATATATATATATATATATATATATATATATATATATATATATATATATATATATATATATATATATATACTAATTATTGAATGCATACATGCTTACTCCACTATTTAATACACTGTGCTGCTGGTAGTATTTCCTTCAGTATTTGGTATGTATGAGCCTGATTTTATGACTTGTCTTACTTTGAGGTCAGTTTTCCTGTTAAGGAGCTGGAGTTTATTTATGTAATAAAATTCTAAAGAATTTCCTCAAAGATTGTTGGTTTGGCAGTAGAATTTGAGATTAGTAATGTTGAGTGGATTGACATCCTGAAAGTGGGAGGGTTTCAGTCCCTCCCCATCTTCTTTTATTTTAAATGTCTTTGAGATAATTTTTCTCAAGGTATAATATGTCATATCGGACAGTGAAGATAGTGCTGTTGCCACCTTGCAGGTGATGATATGCTTGCAAGGCTATAGAAGATCAACAGCTAAAGGTCTCCATTGGCAACTGTATTAAAAAGTTTGAATATTATATGTAAATGCATGTAGTTAGTAGTATAAGGCTAAGATAAAAAAAAGCTCTTGAGCCTAGTACAGTTATGTATTTTGTGTCTGTATGAAGTCGTTTATTTTTTATCAGTCAATGGTTATGGAGTTTAGACATCATTTCTAGGCATTGATTGTTAATTCATTTGCATTTCATAACTTTTTTTTTAAATGTGGAAGTTATTTTGTTCACTAACGTTATTTTAATGCTTTCAGGCACCCAATATGAAGGCTATGCAAAAACTTGATCTTGCAAGAGAAAAATTGCAGGAGACCAACTCTGAGTTTGACAGTGCTAGGAAGAGAGCAAGAAAAGCAAAGCAAGCCTTTGAAAGGTGCAAAAAAGAGCGTTATGATAGATTTATGGCTTTCTTTGAGCATGTCTCCAATGAGATAGATGGAATTTATAAGGTAAGATAATTGACTTCATATTGTTATTTTTCGTGGAGAATGTAGCAGTATTAGTGTTTTTGGGATATCTGCCTATTGTAATATCTTGACATTGTGTGTAGGATGTTATTTTCAAGTTTTGTTACAAACCCATTAATCAAAATACCCTTAAACTTAACAGAATGTAATTTACTGATTCTTGCAAATACTACTAATTTTCATTCCTTTGTGCTGTTGCCTGCTCCAGGACTTACAAGCAATTTTACTATGTTTAGTGATGCGTCATTAACTAGATTTTGTTTTCATTGATGTCACTTTTAATTTTAGTTTTGTGTTTGATGTAATGTTTAGTGAGTTTTCTGTGAGTTAATTTTTGTTACTGTGAATAGCTTACTGCTCTTCTGTTTGACTTTTGTAGCTTTTCCGTAATGATGTAACTTCTTGTTCTTGTAGTTTTTCCTTACTCAAGAATTTAACTTCTTGTTCTTGTTTATTTATGATTCCAGTTGTGTACTCCTTACCACACCTTTGTTTTTTGGTCTGTTAAAATGTAACTTTTTCCTCTAAGCCTTGTCCTTATTTGGGTCCAAATGCATAGTAATGTTTACTTAGGTGATTAATTTCTATTTTCTTATTTCACAGTAACAGTTACTGTTGGTTCTTGACTTTTGCTCAACCTATTTTGGGATTTTGTGTATAATGGAACCTCAGATTTTGTACACAATCCGTATTAGAAAGTCTGACAAAGTCTGAAACATACGAACTCCGAAACAACAAGTCCCATAAGGAATACTGTAATGCAAATCCAATTGATGCGTTCCAGACACCCAAAAATATGTAAAAAAAAAAAAAAAAAAAAAAAAAAAAAAAAAAGTTTATGCAGAATAAATGTAGTTTTACATACAGAAAACAGTGAGAAATAAATATAAATGGCTAATGAAATGGATAAATGAACATTTAACATCACTCTTAACTTATGGAAGACAGAGAGGAGGGGAGAGGGAGTAGGAGAGATTATTGTTTGGAAGGGGAATCCCCCTCCAGAAAGACTTCAGGTACAGTGCTCCCCCACTTTTTCGCAGGGATGGGTTCCAGAACCCACTGCGGAAATGCAAAATCCCCTCTAAAAATGCTTATAACTGCCAAATACCCTGTACCCCTTAAACTAAAATGCTTATAGCTGTCTATTTTAAAAGTTCACTGCCTAATTTAATAGTTCAAACAAAAGTATACCTTAAATTATCATACTAAATATTGTAATATCAATTCAAAGAAAAATACACCCCAAACCATCATCCCAAAACACCCTAAGTCATCCTAGATTAGTAGTACCCTTTTAAAACTGTTACTCTTATGTATATACACCCCCTAAAATGCTTATAACAATGATTTACTAATTTTAAAATATTAATATTAATAATGTAAACAGCAAAATATCCTTAAAATGTTTAATACAAACTAAATAAATCTTTAATACAAATTAAATAAATCTGTCTTACAGAGCGTTTGACAACTAATAGTATTGAAGTTGTCCCATTTTCTTTATATATTGGTAAAAACAAAATTATCACTAATTTGCATTTTTCGTACAGCAACACTGTTTATTCACTAATTACTGTATTTTTTCATATTGTGTTCATGACTAAATACAGATTTTTATGATAAAAATAATTTACAGTGTACGTAACACTGTAGTAATGTTATCTACAAAATCCGTGAGTTAGTTAACACTTTCCTATCCAATTGACGTAATATTACGCAATATCACCCTACCCCCGTCTTTTCTGACTGACGTAATTTTACGTAAAATTTACCGACATTTTTCGTACGTGTGGTAGGGGTAAATTTTTTTTATTTTCGGACAGTTGGTGGTTTCCATAAGCTAAAGCATCAATACGCCAGCCAAGCAGTTCCTATGCTGCGCATGCGCAAATCCCAGGCATAGAAAATTTCTCACAATGAAATCAGCTGATCCTACCCACGCTTCTCTCTCGTATCTTACATTTTTTTTTATAAGATGTAGGATTACATTATTGGAAACACTGTTTCGTACCCTCTTTTTCTATAAATTTTTTAGTTCCTGTACTGTGCATGCGCAAATCCCTGGCGTAGTAAAATTCTCACAATGACATCAGCTGATCCCACCCACGCAGGCCTGGCAGGCCACACTTCTGTCAGAGACCATGCGTGCGAGGTTGGGTAAACACGTGTGGTTGTTGACATACAGTGACGTCAATAGAGAACAGTTTCCAACATGCTTTCGCAAAGTTTTTACGGTAAAACTAGCGGAAAACGTGTTAGTGCGTCACATAAGAGATGTCTTGATTTTAGGCAGGGCTCTGAATCTCATTTTTCATTATTATATATATTGATATTTAGAGAATTTTGTTAGCTTTCTCATAAAAAATAATTCATTCGCCTAACTGTTATAGCTTTTGAGCTACGAACAATAATGTTGACAACGGTAACATTTTTTTTCGTTTCGATCAGCTTATAACGTCAAAATGAAACTGTTGCCGTTACCAAAGCCATTTTTCTTGACTCTCACTTTATTCCTCAACCTTTCCTCTACATTTTTGTATATTTACAAAGTAATTTCTATGAAAAATGTCCTAGCTAGGGCTCTTCAAAAAAAATTTTTTAGCAATAATTCTCACCGTATGCCAGGCAGCGTGCTCCGTTTCTTACCCTATTTTCTATCAATTTTTCACCAACTGGACTTATTCATTTTTCATTCTTTTATATGTCGATATTTAGAGAATTTTGTTGGCTTTCTCATAAAAAATAATTAATTCGCCTAACTGTTATAGTTTTTGAGCTACGAACAATAATGTTGACAACGGTAACTTTTTTTTTTTGTTGACCAACTTATAACGTCAAAATGATACTGTTGCCATTACCAAAGTCATTTTTCTTAACTCTCCCTTTATTCTTCAACTTTTACTCTACATTTTCGTATATTTACAAAGTAATTTCTATAAAAAATAACCGAGATAGGGCTCTTCAAAAGATTTTTTGTAGCGATAATTCTCACCATACGCTGGGCAGAGCGCTCTGTTTCTTACCCTCTTTCTATCAATTTTTCACCAACTGGACCTATTCGTTTTTCATTGTTTTATATGTCAATATTTAGAGAATTGTGTTGGCTTTTTTATAAAAAAATAATTCATTCGCTAACTGGTATAGCTTTTTGAGCTACGAACGATAATGTTGACAACGGTAACATTTTTTCGTTTCGATCAACTTATAACGTCAAAATGAAACTGTTGCCGTTACCAAAGCCATTTTTCTTGTCTTTCCCTTTATTCTTCAACTTTTCCTCTACATTTTCGTATATTTACAAAGTAATTCCTATGATAAATAACCGAGATAGGGCTCTTCAAAAAAACTTTTTTCTAGCGATAATTCTCACAAGAGGCTGGGCAGAGCGCTCTGTTTCTCACCTAGGGAATTTTGTTGGCTTTCTCATAAAAAATAATTAATTCGCCTGACTTTGATAGTTTTTGGGTTACAAACGAAAATATAAAAATAAAGAATTTTTTTTTTTTTCATTAAATAACTCACATTTTTTTGTATTTAGAGGGCTGGGACTCTTATTCTGACTATTCCACCATAAAATATAAACATTTAGAAAAAAAGGACAGCAAAATAAACTTTGTTGGCATAAAATTTCCATTTTGCTGAATTTTTTAAATAATTATTTTTTCGCACTATCGAGCGCTCCCAGACACATTGGGACTCATGTACCCTCAGTGATGTGATAACTATACAGATAGGAAAGGGTTAAAATTCCCCAGCGGAAAGTGAATAATGTATTCCACAAAAATCCGCAACAAAATTAAGCGTGAAAAAGTGAAGTGCGAAAAAGCAGGGCAGCACTGTATCATGGACCTATCTGGGGTTACTCCTCCTCTTTGTTTTTTACTGGCACTACTCTGTGGGGTTACTTCCCCTCTTTGTTTTTTATTGGCACTAAGACCAGCTTGAGAGTCACTGGACCCCTGACACACAACAAAACTGTCCAGAGACATTTGTTTCTGGCATCTCTAAGATTTGCCTAAAATGGAACAAGGCATTGTCATTAAACATATTGGAGACAAGGATTACATGTTTATTAGGGTGGTAATTCTCCACAAAATTTTTTTCATCACTCGACTTTGCAAACATGTCCTTAATCAGTGGTTAGCTCTTTCCTGTGGGCATCCACTAACTCTTCCACATCCTCGCCACGCACATCCAAGCCCATGGACTTCCTTAAAAACAATAGATTCTACAACAGGCGTAGGGTTGTCAGGGTCAGCCACAAATCCTTCAGAATCCTTCTCAAGGTAATATTCTGGCCACAGTTTTCTCCAAGCAGACTTCATTGTCCTGGAAGTCACTCCCTGCCAAGCTTTATCTATAAGGCTTATGCAATTGAAGATATTGAAGTGATTTTTCTAGAACTCTCTTAGGGTCAAGTCAGTACCTGAGGTCACTTCAAAGCACCTTTGAAACAGTGCTTTGGTGTAGTTTCTTGAAGTTTGAAATGATCTGTTGGTCCATGGGCTGGATGAGAAGAGTGGTATTAGGGGGCAAGAACTTCACTGTGATGAATTTAAACTCTTCTAACAGTTGGTGTTTCAAGACTGGAGGATGAGCGGGAACATTCTCCATTACCTGGAGGCACTTGAGTGGCAAGTATTTTCCAAGAGGTATTCTTCACCATAGGGCTAAACACTTCATTGACCCACTCAGTGAAAATCTGCCTTGTGATCCATGCCTTTTTGTTAGCCTTCTACATCACAGCCAGTTTATTCTTGATGACAGTTTTTTTTTGAACAATCAGGGAGTTTCAGAGTGATACACCAGTAAGGGGGCTTCACTTTGAAATCCCCACTGGCATTCCCACAGAACAAGAGAGTTAGCCAATCCTTCATAGGCTTGTGTCCTGGCAGTGCACTTTCTGCCTGTGTGATGTAGGTCCTCTTTGGCATTTTTTTTTTTCCAAAAGAGGCCTGCTTTGTCATAATTGGAGACTCGTTGGGGGAGGAATTCTTCAGCCTCTACATATTCCATGAATTCCTCAATGAATTCTTCAGTGGCATGTTTGTCGGAACTCACAGCCTCCCCATGCCTTAGGACACTATGTATACCCATTTGCTTTTTGAATTTTTCAAACCAGCTTCTGCTGGCCTTAAATTCACTAACAGCAGGGATTTCTTAGTGAGATCGGCATGCAACATCCTTGCCTTTTCGCAAGTTATTGCCTACGACACACTATCTCCCACTAACTGTTTTTTGTTGATCCACACGAACAAAAACTCAACATCTTTGACCAGTTGCGATCTCTGTTTTGTTAATGAAGTTACCTCTTTCGCAATATCAGCTTCTTTGATTTCTTTTTTCATTGCTAGGATGGAACTAATTGTTGATACAGACTTGCCATAAATCCTAGCGAGATCAGCCACACGTACATCACTTTCGTACTTTGCTATAATTTCTTTCTTAAATTCTATCGTATTTCTCATGTTTTTTACTGAAGAGCTGGCACTCAGAACTTTCTTTGGCCCCATAATGGCTTCCTTAGCAGTTGCACTTAATGAAAAAAGCACAAAAACACAACGAAGACATTGGGTGATGTGGAATAACACGTGAGATGATGCTCATTCAGCAAGAAACAAAGGCAGAGTGGGTCATGAGAGCATGCAGGATGCTTTGTTTGGGCACTTCTTACGCGGCCTGGTCACATGGTGAGCCCCAGAAGGAGCATTTCCAGGTATGATCTCTGAGTGGACGTATGAAACCAAAGTCAAAATTTAGATGAAAAATGTTGACGAAGTCTGAAACGTACAAAATCCAGGGCATATGAAATCCGAAGTTTGACTGTATGTTAATTATTGTGTATTTTTGGCATTTCATTCCTCTCGTCATAATGCCTCTGTAATTGCGCTGGCATGGATGCTAAGTCCATCAGTACATTTGTGTCATCCGTGGAGGAGGACCTCCATTTGCAGTTCCCTTCTTGTAGCAGCTAAGTATGTTCTCTCTCTTCTGCAGTTATATGTGTAACTTACAAGGATTGACCCAAAGATCAGTGGTATTATTTTAGGCAAAATCTGTCTGCAGACAATGTCCTTCCTCCTCTTTTGGCAAGTCATGGGGTTCTGCTTGTTGCTTTGGAACAGAAAAGTACAAATTATATGTCTTTGGATGAGGCATTTTCTTACATGCCCTTCTTATGTTCTTAGATGTTATTGGCCTTGTAGACTACCAGCCTTATGTGTGATCGCTGTTTACCTTCTAGGTGAGTTTTCTACCCTGTTGATATCTCCCTCACCCAAGGTCCTTCCAACTACCCCTGGTAGATATCTGCTAGATTTTTTGTCTGATGTTGCCTCAGCCTTCATGTTACCCAAACATCTGCTCTCCCCTCCACTTACTCAAGGTAGTTCTACTGCCTCTGATTTCAGGCCTGTGTAAGAGGGTTTATTTGCAAGGTTACTGTTCAAGAGCTGATCTTCAGGGACAATTCCTTGTCTTTGATTCATCGGATATTCCAAATGGCTTCAGTAGGGAAACTGGAACCAGTTTAAGGATGAGGCTGATCATATTCTTTCTAAAGAATCAAGGGAATAAGAAATCAATCAGTTTTCATGCACTTCTGGTCTCCAGGTATTTAGAAGACCCTTGTGATGGTGGAGTCATTGATTTTGTAATTTATAAGGTGCCTTTCTTCAGTTGAAGAATTCAGACCTCATGGTATTCAGGTGTGTCAACTGAAGGTTGATGTGTGGTTGCAGCCACCAGGCACGTCAGGGGTTTGGTCTGTGGAGGAATGGGAGCTACACATGAATCAACTGGTAATGCTTACAGTGTAGAAGATCCTTTTAATATTGGAAGAGCTAGTGCAGGGTAAGAACTGGCTTACCTAAGCAGTTAAGAGGCACAAACTCAGAGTTTTGTTCCCGATCAAGTTGCATTTTAACCTGGGTAGAAGGAAGAAACATTTTTCATTCCTCAGTTGTTCCAGGAAATAAACTTTGTGACCAATCAGCTAAACAGGGAGGATCAACTGCTGTCTTTGAAATGAACTTGGCATCCACAAGTCTGCAAAGGTCAATGGGAGTCAGCCCTTTTAGATCTCTTTGCCATAAGATTCTACTTTTGTGTGCATATTTAGGAGCCAAAGCTTGGGCAGTAGACGCATGCTGTTTAACGGGTTTTACCTGGACCTTTATACTTTATCCCCTTTAGCTGTGGTCCAAAGGGTGATGATAAATTTTGGCTAACAGCAAGTTCACACTTGACCGTGGTGACTTCATGGTTGCCATGTAGGGAACGGTTCCAAATTTTCTGTCTCGTCTGATAGACCACCCTAGACCCATCCCATTGAGGAGGTATCTTCTCATGCACACTGGATGCATGAGGTTTCACAATAACCTTCCCATGCTTCAGCTGACTATGTGGAGACTCCTGATTGTCTCTTGCAAACAAGAGGTTTTCCTGAGGAGTGCGGAAGGTCCTTCGTTAATTCCAGAAGGCAATCTACTAATGTGCTGTACGAGAGACTGTGGTCGGTCTTCAGAGCTTGGTGCTTTCCCAGGAGGATTTCCTGCCTCCATACCTCTATAATAACCTAATGAAATTCTTTACTCATTTATACTGCACTAAAGGTTTGTCTGCCCTTGCTGTTAATGGGTATTGCTTTGCAGTTGCATCCTATTAAGACATTCTGGTTGGGATCTTTATGCTAACCTGGACATTAAAGAAGCCTTCAGCTTCTTTCTTAATCTAGAGTCCTTAATCTCAAATTAAATCACTGGGCTGGGACTTAATGTAATGCTGAAGTATTTATATAAGTGTACCTCCATTTAAACCCTTAAACTTAGCCCTCCTAAAAGATTTGATGATTAAGACTTTTTGTTTTACAGTCAGGGAACTTTAGGCCTTCTCCTTCAATGTGGGCTCTACTTCCCAAAGAACAGTCTTTTCCTTTTTGCCCTTCTTCAGGGCAAAGAATGAACATTAAGTCTTGGGCACTGCCTCTTTTTTGTCCCCAATATATCTTCCTTTGTGCCAGGTGGGTAGAATCCTCCCTATGTCCAGTCACATCATGGTCTCTTAAGGGCAAAGGACTAGGGACCTCAGTGTGTTCTAAACCAGATCAAACCTATGGCAAAAAATGGCATGGCCTCTGTTTGAGAACCTAATTAGGGAAGCACACACTAATCCAGACTCCTGTCTTACCACGTCTCATGATAAGCTTTGTGAGGTGAGAGCAGTGGTAACTATCTTCAATTTCAGCCTTGAGTGTTGTCAGTGCAGCCCAGAGGAGATGTACTTCCATATTTGCTTGATATTATTTTTGAGATGTAGAGATTCAGTACAAATTAAGTAGAGCAATATTGCTCCTAGTTACTACAGAGGAACTCAGATCCTGAAAGATTCGGGTAGCTATACTCCAGCCTTTCCTATTTACTTAGTAAATTTTTGTATGAAGGTGCCTCTTTTGAGATAGGCAAGAGCCTTCATTCATTTACCTTCTTTTCTCTGCTGGCCTAGGCACAAGGCCTTTTGTCCCGCTTCTAATCAAAGTGAGTATGGTGTTCCTTGCAAGGAGCCTCTAGCATCTTTCAGAGGTCCTTGCAGCCTAATGAAGTAGTCCTCTCCTGGCAACAGTACCAGCAGCTGGATTCTAATCGTTAGGTAAGGTGTTTCTTATTTCTGGTGGAATTTTGCAGTTTGCTTAGGGGTTATAATTTTTTGTCCTTGCACCTTTTTCCCACCTTTTCTTTAATTTGTAAATCAGCTATCATAATAGAGAGGTAAGATTCGGTTAAAAAATAAAAATTTTTGTAATAAAACTTATTTTTAAAACTTACCTCTAATATGTATCACCTTCTAACTTCTCCACTCATGTGGAAGGAGAAGAAACAGAATGGTAAACAATAGACACTTGAATTGCCCAAAAGCGATGGGTCAATAGATGGTTCAAACTAAGCAGTTTTTTAGTATTTTAGTTTCACACACTATCATCCTTCTGCCTGATGCAGGAATTACAGCTATCATAATAGAGAAGTAAGTATTTAAGAAATACATGTTATAAAAATTTTATTTTTCAGTGTTTGCTAGTGGGATACTTCTATTTACCAAAAGTGTAGTTTTTTTCTTCAGTTCAAGACATAGACCAGTAGGAAGCCCTATAACATGATAAAAGAAAAATGTAGGTACAGTGTTCCTCCTCAACATGGTGCTTTCCTCCCTCTTTTCTTCATTTGCTGCTCCTGCACATTTGATCTGTGAAAATTCATAACTCCTTTTATATTTTTCACCCTTGAGTATCTCATACAATACCATCTGTTATATTTATATGGTACATGAAGTTTCATCCCCACACCATAAGGAAGAAAGTTCATATTAGAAACATGGTACAGTCCAAGATAAATGGTACATTTTTAGTTAAGAAAACAAAAGCTGTCCATCAGGCTTGCTACTGCAAGCCTTATAGGTATTGTAATTGTTACTGACAGTTTTCAGAGAGAATAAGTAACAATTGTGATTAATTTAGCAAATTTTAACGGTTCCCCAGGATTTATATTAGGGTTAATTTTGGCAGATGCTTGTTTTTTTGCTAAATTACTAAGTACTTTGTGTATTTTGAAGGCACTTGCAAAAAATCCTTCTGCTCAAGCATTCCTTGGACCTGAAAACCCAGAGGAACCCTACTTAGATGGCATCAATTACAATTGTGTTGCTCCTGGCAAGAGATTCCAGCCCATGTCTAACTTGTCTGGTGGAGAGAAGACTATTGCAGCCTTAGCCTTACTCTTTGCAATTCACAGGTCAGTGATTTTGTTTAATCTTGGTTTTGGAAAAAATTTATGGTTTCTTTTGGTTAATCCTTAATGTTATGTACATTGTCATTGGCTTATTAAATTAATAGAATTTCAAAATTATTACAACTTGAAAGTGTTTCATAATCAGTTACACTGCAGCTCCAGAAACAAGAATTTTTATGCAGCAACAACCCTTCACTTTATGACTGCCCACAGGTGTGTCATCTCCATTCCAGACACAAAAAAAAAAAAATAATAATAATAACAATAATAATAATCCTGCTCATCTGCGCATCTTGGCTTCAGAGCTGCCGTTTTAGCAGAAAATTGTCATTTCCAAATGTTTCTGCCAGGCTGTACGACCTGTTGACCTTGCTCCCCAGAACTTGACCATCTCTCTTGTTTTTTTTCTGCCATTTCAGCCATCAGTACCCTTAATTTCCCCATTTTAGAGATTTTTATAGTTAGTTTAATCTCTCTCTCTCTCTCTCTCTCTCTCTCTCTCTCTCTCTCTCTCTCTCTCTCTCTCTCTCTCTCTCTCTCTCTCTCTCTCTCTCTTGTTTTTGCCATTTCAGCCATCAGTCTTAATTTCCCATTTTTTGCCATTTCAGCCATCAGTACCCTTAATTTCCCCATTTTAGAGATTTTTTTATAGTTAGTTTAATCTGGGTCCTTTAGGCCTTAAATAATTATACTAACTAATGCTGCTAATTAGGCCTTTTTTTTCCAGCGCCTAGTTGGCATTTAAAATCTTCATGGATTGTTTAGCAGCTTATTTTTGTGTAGGGAAGTTCATAACCCTCTTTTGCTATCAGAACAGTTCTTTTGTTTTCATTTTATGTTGTATCAATTAGTTGCAGATTACAGGCTCTGTTTTGCATATTCATATAGCCTGATTTTCACTTGAAAATCTGTAAGTTCATTCATTAGTACAATCAAATCTTCCTCAACTTGTGGTATGTCAATCAAATGATCCCCATTCTTTTCCTTTGTACTGTTTATTGTTAGTTATGGTGTGTGTTCTCAGTTTTGTGTTGTAATCATTACCTTAGATCTTCATGGAACTTTGTTGGCAGAATTATGATGCAGTATTTGGGTAGGAGATACAGTTGCAATTTTATCCCTTTTAAATTGATTAGTTCGGCATTTGTTAAATAACAAATTTCATAATGGTTCAGTGTAGATTTGATGGCACTTCTCATAGACAGTGCTGTAATTTCAAGTCATTTTAACCCTTAAACGCCGACTGGACGTATCGTAAGTTGACTAAAATTGTCTGTCAGGTGACGAGTGGACATACCGTACGTCGACTACAAAAAATTTCAACCTTCGGTCAACGTTGACTCAACCGAAATGGTAAAAAACGCAATTGTAGGCTAAAACTCTTACATTCTAGTAATATTCAATTATTTACCTTCATGTTGCAACAAATTGGAAGTCTCTAGCACAATATTTCGATTTATGGTGAATTTTTGATAAAAACTTTCCTTACGTCCGCCCGGTAACTCGGCCGAAAATTTCAGAAATTCTTTCGTCATTTTGTCGTAATTTTTGCACCGTTTTATATTAGCCATTACATAAAGTTTTATATATGAAAATGTGCGCAATTTCATTTAGAATACAACCAAAAATAACCCATGGTTGTAACTTTTATCAGTTTTGAAATATTTTCATATAAATCACGATAAGTGCCAAAATTTCAACCTTCGGTCAACTTTGACTCGACCGAAATGGTCGAAAAACGCAATTGTAAGCTAAAACTCGTACATTCTAGTAATATTCAATCATGTACCTTCATTTTGCAACAAATTGGAAGTCTCTAGCACAATATTTCGATTTATGGTGAATTTTTTAAAAACTTTCCTTACGCTCATTGCGTAACTCGGCCAACATCTCATAAATTCTTTCGTCACTTTGTCGTAATGTTTGCACCGTTTTATATTAGTCGTTACATAAAGTTTTATATATGAAAATGTGCGCAATTTCATGTAGAATACAACAAAAAATAAATCATGGTTGTAGCTTTTATCAGTTTTGAAATATTTTCATATAAATCATGATAAGTGCCAAAATTTCAACCTTCGGTCAACTTTGACTCGACCGAAATGGTCGAAAAACGTAATTGTAAGCTAAAACTCTTACATTTTAGTAATATTCAATCATTTACCTTCATTTTGCAACAGATTGGAAGTCTCTAGCACAATAGTTCGATTTATGGTGAATTTTTGAAAAAAAAAACTTTTTCCTTACGTCCAAGCCGCGTAACTCGGCCGAACATCTCAGAAATTCTTTCGTCATTTTGTCGTAAAGTTTGCACCGTTTTATATTAGTCATTACATAAAGTTTTATATATGAAAATGTGCACAATTTCATGTAGAATACAACAAAAAATAAGTCATAGTTGTAGCTTTTATCAGTTTTGAAATATTTTCATATAAATCACGATAAGTACCAAAATTTCAACCTTCGGTCAACTTTGACTCGACCGAAATGGTTGAAAAACGCGATTGTAAGCTAAAACTCTTACATTCTAGTAATATTCAATCATTTACCTTCATTTTGCAACATATTGGAAGTCTAGCACAATATTTCGATTTATGGTGAATTTTTGAAAAAACTTTTTCCTTATGTCCGCACGGTAACTCAGCCGAAAATTTCAGAAATTCTTTGGTCATTTTGTCGTAATGTTTGCACCAGTTTATATTAGTCGTTACATAAAGTTTTATATATGGAAATGTGTTCAATTTCATGTAGAATACAACAGAAAATAAATCATGGTTGTAGCTTCTATCAGTTTTGAAATATTTCCATATAAATCACGATAAGTGCCAAATTTTCAACCTTCGGTCAACTTTAACTCGACCGAAATGGTTGAAAAACGCAATTGTAAGCTAGAACTCTTACATTCTAGTAATATTCAGTCATGTACCTTCATTTTGCAACAAATTGGAAGTCTCTAGCACAATATTTCGATTTATGGTGAATTTTGTTAAGAAAACTTTTTCCTTGCGTCCGCGCGGTAACTCGGCCGAACATCTCTGAAATTCTTTCGTCACTTTGTCATAATGTTTGAACCGTTTTATGTTAGTCGTTACATAAAATTTTATATATGGAAATGTGCACAAATCCATGTAGAATACAACTAAAAATAACTCATGGTTGTAGCATTTATCAGTTTTGAAATATTTTCATATAAATCGCGATAAATAGAAAAAATTTTATATATGAAAATGTGCGCAATTTCATGTAGAATACAACAAAAAATAACTCATGGTTGTAGCTCCTATCAGTTTTGAAATATTTTCTTATAAATCACGATAAGTGCCAAAATTTCAACCTTCCGTCAACTTTGACGCGACTGAAATGGTCGAAAATTGCAATTTTAAGCTAAAACACTTACAGTCTAGTAATATTCAATCAATTACCTTCATTTTGCAACAAACGGGAAGTCTCTAGCACAATATTTCGATTTATGGTGAATTTTTGAAAAAAACTTTTTTTTACATTAGTGCGTTACGAATTCATGCATCATTTTGTGATAATATTTTCTATGTGTTGCTTTGATCGTTTTGCAGTTTTTTATATACCAAAATCATCGCAATTTAGTGTACAATACAAAGAAAAAAAATAACTCATTAGCTTTAACCGTTTTGCTCACAGCGCGATTTGTATACAATTGTATATGAAATTTTTTTTTGCACTCATATATTTCAATATTTATATATGATAATGATATTTTTTTATTTCTGATGGTTGCATACTAAACTTCAGGCAATGAGAAAAAAAGGAGCCAAAAATGAACTCTTAATCTTGAAAACTAAGCATGCTGTGAGTTTTTGAAAAAAAAAACTTTTTCCGCTTCGGTGCTAACTCCCGAACGCCGCTGGCATACGGCAGACACTTTTGTAAATAGAGGCTCGGCGTTTAAGGGTTAAGGGCTTATGATAGTATTGCCAAACTCATAGCCTTCAGCTTATAAGTCAGGGGTCTTGAAAGTAGGGCTATATCTACAACTCTGGCATATAAAAGAAATAGGGAAATTTCTTCTATCATCAGTTTTACTTTGTGGAGATCTTCAAATGTATTTGTGTGTTGTATCTTTAGTTGGCCTCATTTAGCTGTGGTTCAGATATTTACTCCCTCAAAAAAGAGAGGATGCTCTGGACTTTGACTTTTCTTCTTCCTAATCTTGGTCATTTGTAGCCCTGAATGTTCAGCTAGGGTCTAGTGTGTATGCCATGGAAGAAGAGTAATTGCTTTGATCATTATTGATTCAATCCTTTTGCAATACAGACTATAATTATAATAACAACAAACCAGTCCATTTCTTGACCCATTGTTAGTCCTCAGAACTCCTGGACTGCAAGACACAGTCATTCAGTAGTTTGCTGTTTCCAATTCCCTGAGAGCCAGTGCCTGAATAAGAGCAAACCTCCTTCCATTAAACTGCTATTCAGGTTTTTAATGCTAAAACCTTGAGGTAATGTGACCTTCCTCTGACCCCATGGACACTGCACTTTGATGAGACTGCACTTGGTATGATAATATTCTTCTGATGGAGACTTGAGAGCCCAGATGTGCAGATGGTCAGCTCGTTTCTTGTAATTTATTTTTATAGTGACGGAAAAAAGAGTTAACACCTCAATATAGTTGTAAAGTGATGAATTGTTACCAAAGGAATCAATTTGTTTATAAAATTGCATATTTCTTAGTAACTGGTTACCCTTTTACTCATGAGAGTTCTAAATTCGAAATATAGGTGTTTATTTCTTGTAAATTTAGTCATAAGGCATAGTAGGAATATCAAAAAGTTCAAAATCAATTGCAACCTTCTTTGTTTTTCAGAAATTTCTGGAGTATTTTTCATTAAGAGAACTTTAAGGTTCAGTCATCTTAGTTTGACAAAGTTTGCTTGTTGTATAGGGTTTGCACTTGACAGTGATAAAATTGGCTAAATAATTAGATGCTGTAATATAAAATAATACTTTCTTACATAGACTTAAAGTTTTTAAACAAGGACTTTTCCTTACAGCTATCAGCCAGCACCATTCTTTGTACTTGATGAGATTGATGCTGCTCTAGACAACACAAACATAGGTAAAGTTGCTTCATATATCGTTGAAATGAAGAGCCACTTGCAGACCATTGTCATCTCCTTAAAAGAAGAATTTTACCAGAATGCAGATGCTCTTGTTGGAATTTGTCCAGATGTAAGTATATAAAGGCATAGATGCCTGTCTTATTTCTCATATTTATCATTCCAGGTATGATTTCAACTAAATGCTTTTGGTAATTTATGAAGCAAACAATACAAGATCTTGCATTTCTTGTGGTCTTTTATGAAGTTCTTCACTGCTTTAGTATTTTTAAAAATCAAATTTAACCTTAGTATTTTTAAAAATCAAATTTAACCTTAAGGTTAAATTTTGGAAGAATGAGTTTAGTGAAGATTTATACTCCAGGTTCATATCTAGATTTGAATGCTCACTGTGGAGCAATCATTCAGAATGGATTACCCATTGAATGAGAACTGGCATAATTCAGTCATTATACATCCAGATGCTCCCAAGTTATAGACATATACCATATGGCAATTGAAATATTGCATAATTTATTTCCTCTAAGAGTATTTCCACACTAACCTCTTTTCTAGGTCCACTTTCAGTTTCCTACAAGGATGCCTGTCTTTTTATGGAGTAGTTATGAAAAGGCCAAAAAGCCTTTATCCTTCCTAGCAAGCTTCCATAGAATAATAGCACTAGAAGAGTAAATTAAATGATATTTTCCCCATTAACCAGAGGAGAATCCCCTTCCTCCTCTCCAACTACCGTGGAACATCAGCTGGGTGTGTCCATATAAAAATTAGAGGTCTTTGGATTGCAAAGGGTTTTTTGACCACTTCTTTTTCCTTGAGAGCTGTTGAATTCTCCCTGCCTGTGTGTTCCTGAATTATAGTCTCATTTCCTTTACCAAGCAGGTCCATCACTTTCCTTTTGGCCCAGGTTTTGGACACACACACACACACACACACACACACACACACACACACACACACACACACACACACACACACACACACACACACACACACTCTCTCTCTCTCTCTCTCTCTCTCTCTCTCTCTCTCTCTCTCTCTCTCTCTCTCTCTCTCTCTCTCTCTCTGCTAGGTAAGGGTATTAGGTTTTCTGCCCCATCAGGATCTGGATTTGGAAAAAAAAAAAAAAAATAAGCAGGTTAAGAATCAACCAATCCCAGAATGGTTTCTTTTAACCAAGAGGGAATGAGGGAATTTATTTTTATTTGATAAACTAATATTAAACCATAGGAATCATGAAATTACATTTTTAAAAATTAAAATACACTCCTAGATATACCCCTCTGGATGTTAGTGAGTTTAACGAAGTATGGTAATAATTCAAGAAAGTAAGTGTAATAATGTGTATTAAGATTCTGTAACAAAATTACTAAGAACTGTTGGGTGTAGTAATTGTTTCCGAGTGCTGTCAGTCGACCTGAAAATCTATAGGTTACAATTTTAAAACCAGTCAGATTATAGGGAGGGAGAGAGAGTAAGTTTGTACTTACACATGCATGCATTGTTACTATATGTAGCCATTAATGATGATAAACCTCTCAGGCTGCCAGTATTATTGTCCATGTCCACCTTATATGAGCCGTGTAGGGGGGTAGTGCCATCAGCGTACCTCATGCAGTGGAATGTAGGTGTTACTTAAGGTTACTTCGGCCCCTAGCTGCAACCCCTTTTATCCCTTTTCCTATATTTCCATTCATATTCTCTTTCTTCCATCTTACTTTCCACCCTATCCTAACAATTGTTTCATCATTTCCAGTGATGAATGACCTCTTAGGTCCCAGCACTTGGCCTTTGGCCTAAATTTTGTATTACAATTCCACTTCATAGGAGAATATGCAGAATAAAGGCAGTTTGATAGGACCATGGAAATAATGTTCAGGACACAATGCTAAAGACTATAGCTAGTACAATTGCAATACAAATTAATTAAAAATGTCATTTCAGATTATTTTTGCCATCATGGAGTTAGATATGAAATGAGTTTCCTCAGCTATTCAGTCTACACTTTCTGCAGAAAACATCCATAGTAATAAGAAAGGTTGAGAGTGCTCTATGAGGGAGCAGTTTGTCCACTTCTCAAATTTGAATTTTTTGCAGGGTTTATTTTTATTTCCAACTTACTGTAAAAAATTTTTCTGCTTATTTGTATTCATGTAGTATTTTAGTGAATTCTTTTGTGATAAATCATTATTTGTTATAAACACAATGTTTTGAATAATGTTTGTCACCAGAGCATTAATTTAAAATGATCACATACACTCAGCATTGATCTTTCTCAGTTTTAATTAAAAAAAAAAAAATTTCTCTTTCAGCCTGGAGATTGTTTGATCAGTAAAGTTTTGACTCTTGATCTAGAAGGTTATCCTCTTCAGAAGAACGATTCTGCAGATCCATTTGGCGCGCAGGTTTGTGGTTAATTTTATTTTGGAAAAGGATATCTTGAATTTATTTTGCTTTTGTTTTTATGAAGTTTTTTTACTTAGCTTTCACTTAACTTTCACTTAAAATCTCATATTTAGGTAATCATCTTTTATCGTAAATTATATGTGGTTATCTCTATTGTTAGAATTTTTGGTTTTGAGTGTTTGTAACAATGTTTGTGTTTAACTGACTTAAGATAAAGAGATGTACTGAGCCATGATAGGGATTTTCATCTTGTATATAATTATTTCACTAATTTAAGTAAATTAGTTTCTTTTTTACCACATATCTCTTTATAATTTAATTCAGTGTACTTATTACCTTTAGATGTATGGTAGTCTTGAAATGCAGAATAATACTCATAATGTACTGTTTATTGTTATTCAAAGAAAGCAGACCCTCTCTTAAAACACGTCTTGTTGATTAGGATGGCTGCATCATTGAGTTGGTTTTATATTGAGTCCTCAATTTTCCTTATAATTCTTTGTGCTTTTATGTCAATTTTGGACAATAATTTGCCAGTGTTCATACCTTTTTCTCTGTACAAAAGAAGGTAGTGAAATCCAGGGATTAACAGCAGATGTATTCTGGAGTAGTATTTCAGAAATTCCTTTTGATTATCTTCATCTTTGACGTTCCTACCAGCCTGATGGTCATTCTCAAAACGGGACAATTCTGGAGACGAGATGTGGGTGGCAGGAGCAGCACTGAATTCTCATTGGGTTATTGTCCATAAGCAAATCCTTCTCTTACGTAGACAGTGATGGTTGCACCCTTTTCCTTGTGTGAGTGATGGAGAATGTTGGGGTGGGGGTGGTGGCACTGGTAGGATGCTGCCAGTGGATGGAGGCTCCTGATTGGTTTGCTTTCCAGGAATGCTTTCAGGCTGTGCCCTTGTGTCAATGTCGGGAGGAAGAGTCACCAGCATGGTATGATTACTGGGCTTCTCTGTCTCGATGTGTAGGCTTCCCGGAGGCATAGGCGGCGATGGTCAGTTATATGATCGATTATTTCAATATTAGGGATAATGGCACATCTTTTCATTCTGATGTTATGTGTGGTCCTCAGGTGATTATATGTGGTTCCTTCCTGAGCATAACATTATATACTCAGAAAAATGGATGGTAGTCATACCAGTGAAGGCATCAAGGCACACTCTGATGGGGCTGTTGTATTGGTTGGCCACGTTGGTTCTCTTCAAGGGATCCTGTATGTAGGTGGCCAGGTTATTTTCAGTCACCAGGCTACTGGTTTTTCTGCTTCTGTAACAAATAACAAACTTGATCTTTTTCTCTGGGTCGGATGAGCTGATGTTTCCTTCACTAATGGACTTGAGGTCATGCTCATCTTCTTTGTATTTATTGTGAAATATACCCTTGTAGAAGAGCTTTATGTCAGGGTAGTAAGGCATACAGATCATGATGTGATGCATTAGGAGAGTAATGGATGGATGGAACCATCAGAAACCTTGTCCTGCCACTCCTGATGACTTCAGGCTCTTCTGTTGGGGTATATTTCACACTTAATATAAAGAAGAGTTCATCCTCAAGTCCACCATCAAAGAAAATGTCAGGCCATTTGACCCAGAGAAAAAGATCAAGCTTACTATATACCACAGAAATAGAAAAACCAGTAGCCAGTGAATAAAAATAACCTGGCCAAGAAGCTCAGTAATAATACCAAGTAGGAGACACTCTTACTCCTGATGTCAGCATGAAGGGCATGGCCAGCCAGCATTCCTGGCAAGCAAACCAATCAGTAGTCTCAATCCACTGGCAATTATCATCCGAATACCGCCACCCCCACTCCCACATCCTGCAACACTCGGACTGGGAAAAGGTACAACCATAGGTGTCTGGGAGGCTTCATTCAGGGGCAATAATCCCCTATATGTATACCACCACCTTGTCTCCAGAATTGTCTTGGGAGTGACCATTGGGCTGGTTAGAACATGGACAATAAGAGGGTAACAGAAAGGAATTTCTGGAATACAGCTGTAGAACACACATCTGTTGTTGAACTCTATGGGTTACTGCTGTAAATACGTTGTTAATGTATTTCTCTTTACCAAATTATGAATGTTGACCAGTTATACAATATATTGATGTTAAAGAGAAAAAAATTAAAAAGGAAAATTGAGAAAACACTGAAAACTCAAATGATATAGCCATCTTGTGTAAATGGATTTTATCATTATATAATAAAATGATAAGGCAGGTATAATGTTTGGTTATTAAATAATAACCTTAGAGCAGGTTATCTGATTATTTAACCCTGGATAGGTACCACTTGGGTTGTCATTCATGCACCTTTGGCCACATATGACTGAACATTTCAAAAATTTAAAAATAGAATTTTTATTCCTAACAGTGAGTTATAGCTTAATATAAGTGGTTGCAAGATCATTGTATTCTGTGAATAGGGTTAAATGATACTCGGCTTGGAAAAAATGCTATATATTTATACCGAAAAATATCCTAATATATGCAGTTTGGTAACATATGAAAGTAAAAAAATACAGAAACCATTATCCAAGGGATGCAATCTTCTAGAAATTCGAAAATGGGTAAGATGATAATACTTAGGATGAATCACAGCCTTGTGTGATGAAAAACAAGCAATCTGTAAAAAGAAAAATAAGACAGGAACCAAACTATTATTTTACCCATTACTTTTGGGTAGGCAGTGGGGCAGTTAGTGACAATGAAATTGGCTGAAATAATCCTGAATACTGTACAGCATTTCCACTTGATCTGAGAACTTACTCATGATAAAGAACAGATTGAATTAGTTTTATATACTACTACGTGATCTATGAATCCATTTATGGTAGGAAGAAAAAATTTATTTAGAAATGTAAAATTGCCATAAGAGTGAATAAATGCACAAGCTATTTTCAGTTGTTTTCTCCAGAAAAAAAACAAATATAACTTGTAATATATATTAGCTGATTCAGCCACAATCATACAATAATATAAAGGGAACAAGAAAATAATGAAACACTGGTTCTTACCTTATGATTATGAACATAAGGCACTTTGAAGTCCAAATAAGCACACGCTAACAGCCACTGTGGGTAGAGAAGCAAGCAATATTTAGCTAGAGAACATAGACAAACTTTATTAGGTTATTAGGGTAACTAATTTACACTTATGCACAAAGCCTTTTAGCTTAAAAATGTTAAATTCTCCAAAAATATAAGATGGCAAAGGATCAAAATGTATATGTAACTTTCAGAGGGTCAAAAATTGAGAGGGAAGAGTTTTTACTTATAGTTGTTCATGAAACTTCCCATATTCAGTATATGTAAATGATGAAAATGTGAAACAAGATTATGGATTCTTACCAGTTACACAAAGGAAGCATTGCAGCTAACAACCTGGTGATGGGTGCACATTGGATGACAAGTTGCACACACGACTTGGTATTGTTGTTGGTCTTTGAAGGGCATGTGTGCCAGTAGAGTTGCTTCTCCAACTTCTCCGTCTTACTAGCCACCATCACCAGGAAGATCAAAGATATGCTTTGTGAGCTTCTTCAACTCCCAAGGTTGTAGTGACACTGGACCCATGGATGGCACAACTCGAAGTTAGAGACAGCCTTGCAGGGCGACTTCATGTCTCTCTCCATCAGGTCCCTGTTGCCCTTCTAAAAGATGTAGGGATTGCACATTGCTGTTTTATTGTCCAAAAGAAGAAATAAAAAGAGCCCACAACTGGGCATAACTGCTAAAAATAAACAGCTGATAGAAAGTGTCAACACCTCCCTTTGTTGCATTATAGAACTATGGATGTCTGATTTACTCCCCTCCAATGTTGATGGCCTGTGGTGAAAAGTTAACAGCAACATCATTCTCTAGGCGGAGGATACATGCTGGCACTATATGCTGACCTTGTGCTTCCAAAAGACCTCCTTAGGGAGGTAGGCCTCTGGCAAATGGTCCCCACCAAATCCATTCCAGGATTTCTCAAGGACTGGGCAAGGGGCAGGGATGTGAACAAGTTGTCAGTAGTCACTGTTATCCCCTCTTCTCTTGAAAGGCATTACAAGGTCCATGGTGAACCTTTCCCCCAAGGACATGCCCCTAGGATGCTCTGTACTCCCTTTCCCCAAGTAGGAACTTGTGTTACACATATAGTAAGAGTCAGCATCACACCATGACTATCTTGAGGCCATACCTGTTGGGAAGAAAATAATACTCATGATTAGAAAAATGAGCTTATATACATCTGCAAAAACACACATGAATATATACAAAAATATATGATCACATACTCATGTTGGGTGTGTACATTTTGAAAGGGCAATTTTTCATGTATAGCAGCAGCTGCTCATCGACAGTCAGATAGGGTCTTGATGAATAGTTCTGCCTGCTGTGCTCTGCCAAATTTTTCCGTAAGTTACATAAAAGTGCTAGTTTATCATTCCTCTTACAGTTATTCCTAGTGGCGCCATCGTTAAACCTGATAGCTTGTATCAGGAAGGCATAGCCAAGTTCTTGTCATCACACACTTGTAGGTAGATGCTCCCTCCAACAGTAACCACATCTGTTTTGGTGACTTGATTGTCATTGCAAATTTCAGAACAGTCAAGATGCCCAAGGCCTTCATCACTATCATATCCACATCTTGTAGTTGTAGTTGCCAGCATTTTTATACATCTGCCTGATAATTGCTCTCTTGTCATCAAGTCATTGATAAAAAAAAAAAAAAAAAAAAATATACGAAGGCCTAGATAGCTCACTTATTACAGTGGTAGCTGTAACTTTTGGGATATAATGGGTATCACATCTAGGTAGGTTGCTGTTCAGGTCTCTGCGCCTCATTGTCCCATCCTTGGCCAACACATTGTCAGAGGTGAGAATCTTCAAAGGGATTGTCCCATCCTTGGCCAACACATTGTCAGAGGTGAGAATCTTCAAAGGGGGGCACTAACAGCAGGTCACAGCTCCACACTTTTCCTCTTCCCACTTTTCATTTGCGCAAAAGGAAGTAGTTCCTCAACCAAAATGAATACTATGTGAAGTTGAAGGGCTGGGTTGAGGGAAGACCGAAACAAGTCGATGGGACAGGTTCATGGAGGGGGACGTCTGGCATCAGGAGGTCATTCAAGTTGCCATCATTCAGCTCCTCCAGCACTTGTAAGTTGTCGACAGCAATTGACAGCATGTAGCCTACCGTAGGATGAATTGCAGAGCCCTTCCTGGTGGAAATGGGTGAGGTGCCAGAAGTTGAGGGGGCTGACTTTCAGGAAGCCAAGTGGAAAGCTTGACGTCTTGAAACAATATAGGCCTTCAAGTTCATTGATGCCTGGCTCCAGGTTATCCTCGTCAATTTCAGGATTGATGTCGAGGTCGTCTTTACCACACCTATCTCTCCTGTTGTCCAAAGCCAGTAAAATGTTGTCACCATTACTCAGGCACACTAAGACTTGCCATCAAATCTGTAAAAATGGAAAAACTGAAATCACCCAAAAAGTAGCTTTGCCTTTTGTGGCAGGGGGCTCAACCAGCAACTCATGCTGCCCATATATTCATTAATCAGAGTTTTCTGAAAGTATTAATAACAAACAAATAAAAGGTTTGGAAGTATTTCACAATATGTAAAATTATTACAAAGAACAAATTAGTAACCTACCAGGACATATAATCCACAAACATGCTAGTACCGGCTTGTACAGTAGGTGGAGCAAGCCAAAAAGTGCATCTACCTCTTTGGAGAGCTTGTTAAGAACTGATAATTCATGGGTTGATCTACCAACTTATTCAAACCCAACCAACGCATAACGAAAACGTGTTTTTGTGCAACACCTTGGGTCACATGTTACCCTACAGTACCATACCAGGGTTAAAGAAATTGTATTAGTTTGAGGTGCTTATAGAATTTGTGGTTATGATTAAGATGCATTTAGAGAGCCCTGGCCATGGTAGTTGAAAGGGTAATATTTTCTTATGCTGAAATGTATTTAAGGATTCAAGATGTTTTTTTAACAGGAAGTCCAAAAGTTTGCCTGTGATTTATTAAATAAAACACAAAGAAATTGGTGCAAAGGCAGCAAAAACTATAGGAAAATATTTTATCTGTATTTAATTGGGGAAGAGTAGGCTAAATGTAAGTTAAGAAGTCATTGGTGAGCAAGCTTTTTCAACCAAGTATAAGAAATATTAATTGCAAGTAACATTGGTTTTCCAGTTCAAAGTCCTTTGCTTTGGTCTGACAACAGCTCCCCAGGTGTTCACAAGAGTTTTCACCCTAGTGTTGACATGGGCTCATGCTCTGGGAACCCGCCTCCCAAGGTATCTCAACAACTGGCTGGTCTTAGTGAGTTCTCAGGAAAAGATAATTCGTGACAGGGACTGTCTTCTCCAATTTTTTGTGACTTAGGCATCATGATAAATTTGGCAAAGTCCTCAACCCAGTCAAAGAATCTTTACCTGGAAATGATCATAGACACTGCCTCATCGAGAGTCTTCACATCAGACCAGAGGATAGAGAAGTTTAGGACAGTGACTTGCTCCTTCCTATCCAAATGGAACCAACCGGCTCGGCAATAGCTAGTGATCCTAGAACTTTTGACATTGCTAGAGAAGCTGGTTCCTCACAGCCATCTTCATCTTCGTTCCTTGCAATGAAGGCTGAAGGAATTTTGGTCCCCAGCAAGGGACTTTCCTCAGCTACAGGTACCTATATCGACAGAGGTAAGAAGCGACCTTCTGTGGTGGTTGGACGATGAAAACCTGACAATGGGGGTGCCTCTTCATTTGCCCCCTCCACAGCTCCTTCTGTTCTCAGATGCTTCTTCTGAAGGCTGAGGAGCATATCTAGAAGATCTCCCGACTTCAGGGGTGTGGAGTCCTCAGGACATGAAACTTCACATCGTGCTAGCACTTTAGGAGTTTCAAGAAAGGGTGATGGGGCACTCCTTTGTTCTGATGTTGGACAACACTACATTGGTGGCTTATGTGAACAAATGGGGGTTAGTGTCATGCCAACTTCACATGATAACAGTCCAGTAACACAGTGGGCTATCAACAACTCAGTGGACCTCATGGCCAGGTACATTCCAGGAAAGAGGAATGTAGTGGCCGACAAGCTAAGTCGTCAGGGATGGGTTCTAGGGGCGGGGTGGTCTCTGCATCAGGAGTTGGCAGACAGGCTTTTTCATCTGTGGGGAAGACCAATGATAGACCTCTTCGCGACAAGGTTTAGCAGGAAGCTAGAGGTCTATTGTTCAGTAGTTCCAGATATCCTAGCTGTGGCACAGGATGCCCTTCTGTTATAAAGAGGATCTTCTTTCTCTATGTTTATGTTGTATGTTTTTATTCTCTCACTTCTTACCTTGGTTTCTTGTAAATGTGTCCCTCAGCATCGCTTCACTGATGATGTGCTATCTTCTTTATGTTAATTAATGTAAGTATTGATATCTCTCAGAAAGGCGTATAGAGATGAGATCGGTAATTTCTTCACTTTAATTAGTACTTAGTATTATAAGGATCAGTACAAAATTAACAAGTTACAATGATAGAAAACGAAACCACTTTTGATCTATAACTAGGCTCAGTCCATCTGGGGAACACTGAAGCAAGGGGAGACGTACTCTCCCTTGAAGGACACCATTCTGATCAGTTCTCTCCCTGGCGCTCTCCAGCCTGTTGGACCCCTAGAATTCTTATCTGCAACCTCCACCTCCTTCTAGCCTTATTGGAAGGATTTATCAGCAAGTAGCTGATTGGAAAGACTGTAGTGGGTGTGATTCAAATCTCTCCTTAGAGGACTTGATTGGAGGTGGTCTTAGGAGGGTGTGTGAAAGACCCCTCCCTAGTATGTTTGATTGGAGGTTGTAGAAGTACATCACTTTGTCCAGCCCCCAATTTCCTGGAATTTCCATGAAAATGCCTCCTGAGAAGGCGGGGTTATAGAACCAGCTGCTGTAAGCATTTAGGCTGTGCTGACTCATGAATTGGTTAGCTTAATCGTGAGGCCATTATTTCTAATTTTTACGACCATTTTTATGGCTTCAACACGATAAACTGCTTATGGTTCATGCAAACATCCTGCCTCGATCAGTGTATTGGAATCATGATAACAACAACAGCTTTTGGGCGCTATCACTGTGTTCTTTGCGTCTTTTTATTCTTACATCTCTCTCCTAACTTTTTCTCTTTTCTATATTTCTCTCTCTCTTTTCTTTTTCTCTTTTCTATCTAATTTCCCTATATATTCTACACCACAACACTTCAACATCCTTTGGACAACCTGGATGTCTACGCCTTTTCCCCCTTTTGCCTGATCAGTTATGTCCTGAACAGAGTGATGGTTTTCCTGAATCTCAGGATGACCCTTGTAGCTCCTTTATGGCCTCCAGCAGAATGGCTTTCAGACCCTCTGACTGTGCTCTCAGCAGTCCTGAAAGAAATAACCCACTTGGCACAATCTTCTCTGTCAGCCTCATGTAGAGCGATAGCATCAATCGGTAACATCCCTATCTCATGGTTGGGGACTATACAGTATCTCCTGCAAGCAAAAGGTTTCTCACAGATCAGGGACACAGATGTCTGATTACCTCAGAAGATCTTCAGCTGTCTGTCGGGAAATGGGCCGGATACTGTGATTGGGATTGTTGGCGTCAACGGGTTTTCCCTCCACTCGGATAGCTGGTTTTCTGACGTTCCTCTGCTATTAAGGGCTACAGGGCTGCCTTGGAATTGGTTCTTTGTTTGAAAGAGGTGGACCCAACTTCATATTGGGAAACCTCTATGCTGCTCAAAAGTTGTGAACAATCAAGTTCTCTTAGAGAACTGAAACCTCCTACCTTGGATCTGACTCTGGTGCTAAGTAGTCTCACTCAAGCCCCATATGAACCACTGTGTCGGTCATCGGACAGGAACTTGGGTTAAGACGGTTTTCCTTCTAGCCTTGGCTTCTTCGGAGAGAGTGGGCGAACTCCAGGGCCTAGCTTTTGATGTTAAACATACCAGGGGTTCTAAGTCAATAGTGTTCGAGTTCATACCAGAATTCGTGGCTAAGACTCAAAACCCCTCAGTTCGTGATGACAGGTTTACTTCCTTTTCTGTTCCCTCCCTTGGGGGTTTTGTTAATGATGATCCAGATGAATTGCTCCTTTGCCCTGTCAGAACACTTGTGTTGCCATCTAAAAAGGACTTGACATCTCAGACCAGGATGCTGAAGGCTTTTTGTTAGCACAGGCCAGATCAAGAAAGAAGTGTCCAAGAATGCTATTTTGTTTTGGCCTAATCAAAGTGTCCAAGAATGCTATTTTGTTTTGGCTTCATGAAGTGATTAGGCATGTCTACTCCTCCTCATTTTCTACTGCCAATACTGTGCATGCAAGAGCACATGACATTAGAGGACTAAGCTCCTCCTTGGCATTCATGAAGAACTTATCTGTTCATAGAATTTTGAATGCTGGTTCTTAGCTCTGTCAAACCACGTTCACTTCCTTCTACCTTAGGGACATTGCCCACAGGTCCTTGGACATTTTTTCCTTGGGTCCAGTAGTGGCTGCTCAACAAGTTGTGTAGCTCATCTAATGCCCCTAGCGGGACAGTTTTGTATCTTGCCTAAGATGATGGTATGAAAGTGAGGATGATTGAGATGACTGGTCTCTTTTCCTTCCCCCCCCTTTTCCTTTCTTCTCTACCTACGGGAGGTAAGAGGATGGTTCCATCATACACAGATACAGGTGTGTGAAGTAGCCTTACTGTTAGATAGTATTTATTCTACTCGAATATACCTAGCAGTAGCAAACCCTTCCTCTCTCTAGCAAGGGGAGAAAGGAATGATAACAATCATGTGTAGATGGCTACTTTAGTTTGTTATCTGAACAGATATAGCTCTCTAACTTCCTCTAATGCAATAAATTTTTGCATTGAACTTAACCCAGTAGTCTGACTGTTGGATACCCATATATCTAACAAGATCAGAAGCTTAGGTCTCTATCCTTTGAATTCTCTTATTCAGGAAGTATAACCGGGTGTGCTGAACCTCCAGTTGGTTCAGGATTCTCTTACCTCCTACCAAGAGTGAGTCTATCCTAATGTAAAGACCCAGGTTTGTTCCGCATATGAACAAATGACAAATTTAAATTGTGTATTTTCATAGCTAACAAACCTGTGGTCTTAATATTTACTGCCCGCCTCTAGCCACCCCCCTTTCAGTTAACCATGGGCTGGAAGAAAACTGAAATGTCACGGGGTTGAAATAAGGTTGCTACCTGCTTCCCATCTCACCTCCACGACAGATGCCAGAGGTCACCAATTCCTTGCATAAACAATGCTTGTTTTTATTTTTACCAGTTTCCAGCTGGCGGCGGAAGATTCATCCTAATGTGAAGACTGCAGGTTTGTTAGCTATGAAAAATACAAATGAATTTAAGTTTGTCATTTTAACCAGGGTAATGAGTTACTCGGGAATAGCAGAGAAAAAAAAAGGAGAGAAGGGAGGCTAAGTGGTTGATGGCTGAAACATAGATTTTGTGATAATTTAAGAAAAAATAGGTTGTAATAATTTTTAGTATGGAGACCTTTCAATTGTTGGTCAACTGAAAATGAAAGAGTAATAAGATCAAAGAAATGTGTTGATTGTAATAGTTGAGAATTCTCAGATAGACAGGTAACGGCCAAAGATTGTCGAGGACAATGGCAGTTGTCTTGACACCAGCTGTTGATAATAAGTTCCCTTTCCATTCAAATTAGTTTTAATTCCTTTCAAAATGTAAGTTGTGGCCTTATATACATATATATTAGGGTTTAGGTTAAAAGTTACTGTTGGATATTAAGAAGTGTCCTGTCCAAGATGATATTGTGTTCTTTAGATGGGCGATGCTTTAGTTATATTGTGTAATAACTTTAAAAGCCAAAAAGTTTAGAACCTTGATTGCAATTAACTTTTGCTGGAATGTAAGTTTATCTGAAAAAATGGAGTCAATTACTTCTCTGTCATTTCTGTGTATGCCATCATAGAAATGAGTGCAAATTGGTCATAGAAAATTTTTAAGCAATTTGGATTCAATTAACTTTTGCTGGAATGTAAGTTTATCTGAAAAAATGGAGTCAATTATTTCTTTGTCATTTCTGTGTATGCCATCATAGAAATGGGTGCAAATTGTTCATAGAAAATTTTTAAGCAATTTGGATTAAGCTGTAAAATGATTCATCCTAAAGCAACAAGGCTGATCATAATATAATGGTATGGAATATCATTGAGCATGCCAATCTGACTTGAGTGATCTTTAGATAGATTAACCAAGGAATAATACAAGAAGCTTGTTTTGAAAGAAATAGGATTTTTTTTCTTCTCTTTGAACAAATACATCTTGTAAAGGATGAAAGTTGGTTAAGGTTCTTAATACATTACAAGCAGTGAAGCCTGACAATACAAATGTAGACCCTCATGGCAAGGTTAACTCATGACAATAAAGTTTTGTGGCACTACTGAAAATGTCCATTTACTCCATGGTAATTGTACAGATATCTGTCTGTTGTTTATAATCCATCAGTTATACACTTGGTGTTCATTTGTAATTAACTATATTTAAGGGTAAAAAGTTTATGGTATTAACTCTACCACATTTTTAATATCTTTTGGGTGATCAAAAATAAGTTTTTTATTTGTATATATTGCACTTTTTATATTTTGTTATTTTTTCTTTCTTTTTTCTAGTGAAAGGATGTTCCAAGTACTCATGTAAGGACAATCTGGTTTTTGAAAACTACTCAAAACTACTGTATGCTGAAAATAGAAGAAAACAGTATACAGTGTGGTAAATAGAATTTTTAGGAATAAGTACGTGGTAGAGTTTTATGGCATTTCCTATCCATGTTATCATATAATTTTCATCTTCATTACTTATGTTATTGCTGGTATTGGTTAGAAATTTCCTCATTAATACTACATTGTAATTAATTGGTATGTTATGATTGAAATATTACAGTGTTACTAAGAAGTGTGATGATTGCTGTCAGCATCAAAAGTTGTTAATTAAAGTTCTATATTGGTCGGTTGATGCTTAAGATACCATTCAGCTTTTGGAGCACATAAAAGCTTCAGTAAACTTTTAACTTGAAAAATTGCTTGCAAGATGTATAGCTTTGTATTACTAGATATAAAACTAAATACAAGAAAGATGAGGGTAATTCTTGCTAAGTTTTAATGAGGTGCATATATTTTATTATCTGCATCTTGTGTGAGGAAACTATTACCAGATTTAGGTTTTCTTGTTCATGATATTAAATTAATTAGTTGTAAAGCTGGTTGGTAAGATTAATTAGAAGGGGAATCTTTTCTTATTAGCTTGGTCCATTTTCAGAGGTCTCTTTGGCAGGTTACTACCTCGTGTGAATAACTTTTCAGCACAGCTGTATTTGTTACTCTTTGATAATTTTCTAATTTTGTTTATCCTTAACTGGATTTCTCTTCTGTCATGAGTGCTTTGTAACTGTACATATGGGGTGATAGGCTTTGTTCTCTGTAAGTGGTACCAAAGTTTCTTTGCAGCATCCCTTTGGCCCCAGCCAAAGGGATGTTGCTATTTACTTTTCATGGAGTTCACTTGGTGTGTTCCCATTTTAACTTTCATGCTCAAATCTTCACCTCTCTCTCGTCACATTAATTACCTGGATTTTAGTCGAGCTAGGGAGTTTTGAAAGACCCCCATTGTTCTAGGAGTAAGGTTTTAATCTCATCGAGATCAGTGAAGTGAGAGCCTTTTCAATATATACTTACTAATTAGTTATAGTCAGTGTCTTCTGCTTTCACTGATTAGAATGAAATGCATGGTTGTCATTATGTCTCAGTCTTGATCTAGCTTTGTTGTGATATTTTGTGATATTTTGTGAACAGAAGACTGTACTTAAAGAAATGACTTCCAAAGTTGTGTACAATTAAAGTGAATATACAACAAACAGAGATTACAAAACTGTGTGTTGTGGGTTACCACCAATAGTTTGTAGATAGTACTTAATGTTCTTTTTCTCCTAGCTGCACTGCTTTTATGCACTACTTTTTATAATTTCTCTTTAGTATTTTTCCCTATTTGCTACTCATTTTTTTTTTCTTGCTCGTTTTCCCCTCTCATTTACCGACATTCTTATGGGGAGGCCTAATAGAATTCAGAAATGAGTGCTGGTAATCCTTTTAAACTATACTAATATCAATTTATGTAAATTACAGGTGTAAATCTCAGGATTTAGATGCATTAATTGAATTAATTATTTACCCTAGTAATTGGAGGGTTTGCAATTTTTATGAACATAATTTGTTATATTTTCTTTTACTTGGATTGCCATCCCCTTATCCTAGTGTGAAAGCAAAATTCAAGAATTAGAGCAATTAACCTGTGTGTGCACATACAAAACAATTCCTAAGAAATAAGGGAGGAGTGAAAACTACTGTATGCTGCAGTTATGTTGTCAAGTTTATGAGTTAATTATAGAGTTACTATCTGTTTACCATTAGTTACAACATTAGGGGACAAACTGCTCTGCATGTTAAGGGTTAAATGGTATAAAATTAATTACTGTCTCCAAATAACATATATTTCTTAGTTTTGGCTAAATGAAAGTATACAATATGGCTTAATTTTACTGTACAGGTTTCTTAATTGAGCATATGCTTTATAACTTTAGGATATACAAATAGGACTTTTTAATCCAAGGGATTTAAGGCTGAGAGAGGTGAGTTTTATTTAATAGCTACTATCCTGACAAAACTTGAATCAGTGTTAGGCCATTAATCAGTACTGTACTCATAAAATGGCATGCAGACAAAACATTATTGTTTTTGAGAATTTTGATACATAGTTATTGTACAATATGTAGGGAGTGCTGTATTATAGTCAAAAGTGTGAGTGACAGTGGCAAATAGCAATTATAGTATTGACGGTTTGGATCCGAGTTCCCTAAAGAATTTTTATGAGAATCTTTAACCATTTCATCATATTGAAATTAAATGTTTAATGGGGTGACATTTTAACTTTACCATTCTACGACCAGTCTCCTTAGGGTACTTGTAATTACAGAGACTTCGAATTGATCAAGCCAGTGTTATTACATAAAGTCTCCCTTTGGTAACGCATGAAATACTTGAGTATATTCAAATTATTTTTTTGCTCAGGCTGATGTTCTGATGTTAAGAATTCCTTTAAATACTTTGAACTGTTGGTGTGATAGAAGTAGGTGTTAGTGAGAAAGGTTAAGGGTAACCATATGTTTTTCCAGATAGACTGTTTATTGCATAGTGTATTTTTGGACATGGTTTTGATTTAACAATAATGGTTTTTTTTCCTCTTGTATAGTCACACATTAAAATTTTATGGAAACACTATCTAATTATTTTACATGGAAAGGTCACTTTTTTTTTTTTTTTTTTTGTAATTAGGAACTTTGTAAGTCAAGGTTTATTTACCAGAGTTTCTATATTCAGTACACCAAATATGAGTGCCACAGAGGGGTAACTACTAAATGTTAGTTGTTACCATCAGAGGTGGTTACTGTTGTATTTTGGTTTAAATCTAGATATATAATTGAAAAATTCCTTTACTCGTAGATACATAATCGAAATTTCCTTGTAGTCTGCTCACATTTGACTTTTTAAAATTAACCAGTAGTGTCCCAGGCTGCAAAATCCATTAGAATTTATTGAGCCAGTTTTCTCTTTTGTGCTTACCTAAATTTATACTATGTACACAGTTGTAGTGTTGAATGGTGACTTAATGATTAATGCATAATCGTTTTAGAATTTTATTAATGTGCAATTCCTTTCTTTTTCCACAGCGCTGAAAGCATCAGTTGATACAAGAGCTCAAAAGCCATGTAAATTATTGCACTGCATTTAAGAACGACAAATACCTTACAGTAATAGTACTAAAAGTATGAGTTGAGTAACTATTTCAAGATTTATAGGTTATGTATGGTATGGTATACAGATTTATTCATTTAAAGATATTTTTTTCTGTAGTTTATAGATGACTAAGTTTATTTAAAAAAAGGAGAGTTTTATTTTGTTCAATTTAGATTTATAGAATAGGTCATTTTAATGTTTTTTTTCCATCAAATTGCAGAACAATTTATAAGAATTTTTTCTTTTTTTAAAGAGCATATATGTGCTGATTACTTTTCACAAGCAATAGATTTAATTTCTTCTTATACATCTTTGTGTATGTACTGTCTTTGTAAATACTTCTAAATCCCTGGTACTGTCAGCATTTTGCTAATTCTAAAGTCTTTTCAATAAACAACTCAAAATCATACAGTATTATTCTTACCCTTCTGAGTAATTCAGATGCCTTACTGCAGTACTATGTGTGTAGAGAATAAATAATTTTCCATTACTGGCCTTAAGTACTTGGAATTCCAGCATAGTATAATATACTCTAGTTACGTCACTGAAAAAATGTATAATTTCATAAATATTTAGAAAGTTACTATTGAGTGCTTTGTCCATTAATTTGCCCTGTCAATAAGAGAATGCTTAGAAAATTCTCTTTTCACCTGATTCAAAATATAATGTATTTCTATTCTCTTTTACTATTTCATCAACCTCCTTCAAATGTTATCAGCATCTTCCACCTCACTTTCCAATCACTCCAACTTTCTTATCACTATCTTAATTACTGAGAACAGATACTACTGCTGTCATTAGAGTTTAATTTTAAAGCTAAGGAAAATACTGCTACTTTATTCAGACAACAGAATTACAACCCTATGTAAAAAAAAAATACTGCTTCAGACAATGCAACCCTATGACCAATGCATTCACCACATTCTGGCGTGCCATAATGACCCAGTATGTGCTTACTGTGGATACGACCACACAACTACATGGAACGGCCGGGTATTGTGTCACAGTGATAAACACTGTAACACTTGATGGAGTATGTAATGGATTCGAAGATAAGGGGGCACTTTATCCAATCTTTACAGCAAGGCTGTATACCCAGGCTCTTCCAGTGCCAAAACCTGCTTAGAAGAAGAAATGATTGATGCGTAAGTGTAGTCCATACTGTCAACAACAAAACCATGCAGACCCCAAGAAGCAATACTTTCTGCTGCCCAAATCCCATTCCTTTTTGCCAGGGAAGTGGAAGGGTTTTGAGGACTCAACGGCAACTACCAAAAACAGGTTTTTCCTACATCAAAACTAGCGTAGTTGGTTTCATCCTCGAGGAGCTTTACAAAGAAATCGACAGATTACAAAAAGGCTTAAGCTCAATTTTTAATCCCAACACGGTAACACCCCAAAGAAAAAACATTTCTGGTCTGAAGTCAAGCCACAAATTTCAAGCCCCATTCTTTATTCCAAATACTCCTCAGGTTGTGGTACCAAAGAACAAGAAACTATACACGAACTTATGCTTTAGGATGTAGTTCTACAGTGGCTTGCCTAAGCATGCTGGGTTTGGTTGCAGTACTGTCACCCTTCTCCCTGTTTTCTGCTGTAGTGCCTAGGGGTCAGGACTAACCATGCCACCTACTGATACATGTCAAATTTGTTCGAGCTCATGGCAATGATGTTTTTTTAAAATACTCTCTGATGACCACCCTGTATATTCAGAGACCTCTTTGAAAGAGACATTTCTGAAGAAGGCCAACGACGGACTTACTGTCCAAATATCATGTGACATAGGAAAGGAGTGTGGATTTGCCTTTTTAATGAGTGACACTACAGTCATTCTCAGCCCTTGGAGGGAGAGTGGTTTGTTTGAGCTAGGATGTAGGAGAATCGGACCCTCTGGGATGTTTGCCATGACTTCTAGGTGAACCTTAAGTGCTTGAACCGGGCATAATGTCCTGTCTGCAAAATTAAGTTTTCTTATCAAAATAGGGGATTTCCTTAAAGGATTCTCATTCTTGGCTAGGGATTATGGACCAGAAGACAATAATAATTGATGGTCAGCTGCCTGTGTGATGTATCGTCCCCATCTAAGAGAGCCCCATTCACTAATACGAACTCCTGAAGCTAACACAATCAAGAAGATTGCCTTTTGCAACATGTAAGTTGTGGTTGTCTTGGGTTCGATGAATTGAGGGGTTGATAGAAGTCTGAGCACCTTGTTCAGAGATCAAGTAATTGGAAACCTTTTGGGAACAGGTCGTTGTAGTGCAAAAGACCGGAGAAGGGCGTGCCAATTTCTATAGAGTCAATCTCAAATCCATAGAGCAAGGGTTCCATTAATGCTGCCATGTATGCCACGATAGCATGCCGTTTGTCTTCAAAAAGGTATACAGTATAAGAAATTTTCAGTTTCCACAGAAATTTCAACTGGGCTCTCAGTATGGATATAATCTAACCATATCTTCCATACGGACTGGTATTGTCAGGTAGACGATGTCTGTGGTTTTTGCACTGGGTACCTAGCAATGTTGGGTGAGTATTTTTCACGGTAGACAATATTTAAAAAATCCACACGTGAAGGTCTTGGCTCAGAAAGGATGCACAGACAGCTTTCCCCCTTACTGTCTGGGATAGAACAGCGAACAGTAGTAGAAGTGACCTCTTTGCTTGCTGTTGGAGTAATAGGCACCAATGCCTATTTGGCCAATTTGGGGCTATTAAGTAAGCTGTTCCTTTGAAGGTTAGAAGCTTGCTTAAAACCTTTGAAATCTGGGACAATGGAAGAAAAAAGGTATATTGTCCTCCATTTTTTCCAATCTTGTAGGAAGGCATCTCTTGCTGTTGCTTGACTGTCCAAGTTCAGAGATACATACACTGGGAGTTTGTGATTCTCATATGTGGCGAACAGATCCAATTCTGGTTGCAGAAGCATGTTGGCTATTGTTTGAAGAGTGGTTGTCCAACGTCCACTCTGTTGAGGCTGTCGTTTTCCTTGATAGAGAGTCTTCTATTACGTTGAGAGACCCTGTAAGTTGAATTGCAGAGAGGTACCACTTCCATGCTTGTGCCATCCGAAGGATGGCTAGGATTGTCACATTGACAGGAGGTGAATGTGATCCCGACCTCTTGATGCAGGACACTGCAGCCATGTCCTCTAGAACCAACAAAATGTCTCTCTCTTCTGGAGGTTTGAGTTTTTTGAGAGACAAAAAGACAGCCATCAGCCCCAGTAAATCAATATGACAATTCTTCAGAGTAGCTGACCACCACCCTGCCACCTGATGATCCTTCCAACCTGTCAACGAGGCATCTGTGTGTATTGTCAATCGTACAGATGGAGGAGTCAGGGTGACCTGTTTTGCCAGAGATTCCTTCCGGGTCCCAGGCCGAAGTATCTCCCCAACTTTTTTAATCTTTTGATGAGGTTGGTCTCATTTTTTTTCTTGCATGCAACAGCCAGAATTTGTACAGGATCTATTATCGATGTGACCTGCAGCAGGCCCATCATACGTTCTAATTGCTGTCTGGAAACTCTGGGCTGTGCAAGGAATGTTTTGAGGTCTTGTCTTATTCTGTTTTGAGTATGACGGGGAGAGACATCAGGCTGTGAAGAGTACCCCAACATAGCCCCAGCCACTGAAATTGTCTGCTGGGCATGAGGCAGGATTTTTTCCAATTTATAATACCTTTTGACTGTAGTCTGTTGACCATTGCTCTTTGGTTTTTCAAGCACTCTTTTCTTGTGGGCCCCCAGATCAACCAGCCATCTAAGTAGGCTATTAGTTGTATTTCTTCTTGTCTGAGTTCTCAAAAAAATACCGTTGCTAATTTTGTAAAAAAATTCTTGCGGCAATGTTCAGTACAAAGGGCATGACTTTGAACCTGTACATATCTTTCCCTATCCAGAACCCTAAGAAGGGGCAGAAGGGAATGGTGATAGGGACGTGCCAGTATGCATCTTTCTGATCTATAGAAACTGTCCAAGTCCCTTTTGGAGTGACTGAATGTACTTGGGCAATGGTAGTTATCCAAAACTTTTGGCAAACAATGTGCTTGTTCAATGCTGATAGGTCGAGGATCACTCTTCGTTTGGAGGAATCCTTTTTGGGGACACTGAAGTGACGTGCTTGGTGGCGAATATACGCACGTTTTTCTATGGCTTCCATTAACAGGGCCTTCTGCACGTAATCTTCCAGAGAGGGGTCTGGTTTTTGAAGAACCCCTTTAAAGGAGGGGAGGGATCAGACTGTTTCCACCACAGCCCATCTGAAAATAATGCTGTGTCCCCAAGAGGAAGACTTCCATTGCCTGTGGTGTCATCGAAGTCGACCCCGACCACACAATTCCTATTGGTGTCTGCCTCTTCCTCTGCCTTTGCCCTTGATAGGCATTCCAGGTGTTGCTTTTCCTTTTCCCCTATAAGAGGGTCTTTGGACCTTGTGAAAAGGATTTCCTTGTTATTGTCCCTTTGTAGAGAGTTGTCCCTTCTGACCACCTACCTGTCTTTGAGGAAAACTTCTGGGGTGACTGAAGCCTTGTAGGATTTTTTTATCATAGCAAGCCTTTTTGAGCTGGGTAAAGGGTAGTTTTGGGTTTTTTGTTTCCTGAACTCCCCTTTTCCCAGAAAAGCATACACTGTACAATTCTGTTGGTGGGCTTGCTCATTAAGTTTAGCCACAATAGACTACTCAAACAGGTCCTTACAGAAGGGGTTAGAACGTAATAATGAAGTTACATTGGCAAGTGACTAGTTGGAGCCCCCAATTTTTCCATTCGCTCTTTTATGCGCCACTCTAGAAAGTCATACAGTGCTTCCCATAGGGTTCTCATAAGACTTTTGACCACAACAGCAAATACTGTTCCGAAATTCTCTGGAAGCCTTTTGGTGGCAATCTCCAGCAAGGTGGTAGAGGTTATAATACTATACTAAGGAGGAGGATCCTAGCATGAAATTCTGCCGAGGCTGTCCCCTCTGAGATTCTTCTCATAGGGTTCTGAAACTGGGATGACCGTGGCAAATGGTTTTAATTCTGCCATTGTCTCTTATTTTTTAGTCGCTACAATATTCTGAAAATCTGCCTTCACATGACTAATAATTTTGAAAATGAAGGGACAGAAGGCTGGGGCTCCTTGGTGATCAACTTGGGCCTTATTCATAATGGAAGTAGAGATCCATTTTTCATTGACCTGGTAAAAGGGTGTCTTCTATAGCTTTTAATGCTACAGTGCAGGCACAGGTAAGAGAACCATTTCTTTTAGTGGTTTCTCCATGTCTGGTGAAGGTGGTATCAGGTGCCAATCTATATTAGGGAATGCTCCCTTGTCTCTAAATTCTACATGTACAACTTCGATCATAGTTTTTCTATCATTAATTAGATACTTACCATCGGGAGAGAAAATGCACTGTGGCATCTCGCCAAGGATTATCAGTATCATCAGGGGTGAGTATTGGAGCCCCATTATGTTTTGATCTGAAGTTTTGCATTCCGAACTGACCATTTTGTTGTTTCCAGTTGGAATTCTAACATCAGACCTTGTTTGGGCAGCATTTGTATCAACTCTCACTTTTCAGTTACAAGAAGCAGCATTTGTACACTTTGGGGTGTTCATGACTGACTTACTTTCCTTAATTCCCTTTTCTGAATCATGCATCATGTCCTTTATATATTGCCATTCTGTGGCAAGGACGTCTTTGATGTTAATCATAATTTCCTTAAGGAATTGGTCAAATGCTGCTAAATGTGTATCCCTTTTGGGGGAGCTTGTGCAATCTGACTGAACTTCAACAACTGAACTGTAACTGCTTGTTAATCAAGGGGCAGAAGTCCACAACCCTGGACCGGCTAAATTTAAGGATGGCCAATTTAAAAAAAAAAAATCAATGGAAAGAAGATATGCATTTGCACATGGTATAAGAAAAAACAATCTAAAGAATTTTCTGGGAAGTTGAAAGTGAATATTTCCAACCCTGCATGGGGCCTCTTTTACAAAAGACGGTTGTAAAAATATGCTAATTTTACCATGTTATAAATGTTTTTTCTAATATTTTTTTATCTCACTTTGTAAAATTATAATTACAGCTCACACAATATCATAACAGATAAGAACTAAAATCAATAACAAATTCTGAGCATATTTATTGTAAAATATTTACGAGATGCTCTGGGTTCAGGAGCGGCAGTACATTCTCCTATGACATCTCAAGTTGGGCTGATCTCTCTCTATCCTCTACTGAGCTACTAGAGACTGGCCGTGTGAGTTGCCAAAAGTCAATTACGGCCCGTGGAAAAGATGGAAACATTTTTCCCACAAAATTCCTTCAAACTGAATGGTGCGAAATCTTGAACATAAATGTATGTTACCCGAACTTCACCAAAAAGCTCTATGTAACATTTACTGTATGTATGTTACCTGTCCACAAGGGGTTAAAACTTGCTGCCAGGAGCATACTACAAATTTCACACATATCTGGCAACCAAGCAAATTTTCCTTGTTTTTTACAAGGAATACGCTTGTGGCATGTGGTATGGGCTGTACTCACTGGAAAAAAGCGAACCGAGTAATTTGCTATGGAACACTTGAGCTGAGGGTCCTGCAAAATGGCAGCCCTATAGCAATATAAAACAAGTTGTTATTAGAAGCTAGTTGGTGTTGTTTTTAATGAGGGACACTTCTGTAGTTCCTCATATAGTTTCCATATTACAGGTGTGTAGTTATAATACATTCTATTAAATATCTATGTTAACTTACCTCTATGGGTTAGGTTAGTTTTAACATGCGTATATGGCTGTATTACTTATACACTGTTAGTCCTTTTGCAATGGCTATGAGAAATTTTAATTCTAACTGTCATGCCATTCAGACTAATTGCTATGAACTAATTTGTTTAATTAACCCAAGCTACTATTATATATGGCTTAGGTTAATGCTTCTAGTATAATCTACGTTAAGCTAAGAGTAGAGGATTTCTTAGAGGGTTCTCGCTTAACCCTTCTAGGCTTATTTAAAACTTAAGGATATAAACTATACAGAAAAGAACCCTCTTTTAATCTAGTTTTCTGTTCTGTGTGGCCAAGACTACCCTTTTATCTGATATTCGGCCACCGCTGTTCTAGGCTAATGGTAGGATATTCCCCTTAAAAAGGGGTTCCTAATTAATCTGGTTAGACTAATGCCTGTTCTAGATTTATATCACCTTCAAGGATATAGGCTACAAAAGAACCTACTAGTATGTAGCTTTACAGACAGGCTACCGAGTCGTAGAAACAAGGTTGTTTTATTGAGCCTAGGGTACCTTTTATATATAATCTTAGGCTTATTTGTTCTAAACTACTGCTTAGGCCCATAATAGGATATTTCCTAAAATGTTCTTTCTTATCCTAGTATATAGAGGGTATTGCCTAATCCAGAATATTATAGATCACTCTTAAATGTATAGACTATATAAAAACAGAAACTTACTAACATGTAACTTTATAGTTAAGCTACTATTTTTGTCTAACAGGTTGTTGTTTATATCCAATCCTAGGCTATTTGGTCTACTATAATGAGTAACCTTATAGCTAGGCTATCACTTACTCTAATCTAGGCTACTGCCTAATCTGGATGATTTAATTCACACTTAAGGGTATGGGTTACATAAAACACAATTAACTTGATATACAGCCTTAAAACTATGCTGCTATCTCATCCATCACAGATTACTATTTCATCTAGTCCTAGGTTACAACAGTCTAGGCTAATAATTTATTCCAATAATGGGATGTTTCATAAAAAGCTATCACTTAATATAAGGTACTACCTAGTCCTGGATTATTTATATCATGCTTAAGTGTACAGGCTTATATAAAAGGAAAAATTTTACTAATATGTAGCCTTACAGCTAGGCTACCGATTTATTTTGCCCACATATTGTTATTACCTGACCCTAGGGTTCTTGGTCTAAGCTAGGCCACTTAAGGGAATGTAATCCTAGGTTAAAGGCTACAGAAAACATCAACTATTAATCTAAGTCTAAATTATTCTCACTTACTGCCTAGATTATTGTAGACATCACACAATCTGAAAGGATTTTTTATGTTAATGATAAGATGTGGAACATTTCTTTTAGTTAAAACATTTATTTAGAATGACAAGTTCTTTAAAACAATTTGCGCTTTACGAAACTAGCAATCAACGATGGGTATGTGCTGACCGTGTGATGGCAAGAAATGCCAGGTTCCAGCTTTCACACACATATTAATTATCAATTCCAAAAGTTTAAAACTAAAAACTTTAACTGGAACTTAATAATAAGCACTTATCTTGGCATTTTTGATGTTTCCATGATCATCGCCAATGGAATAGGAGAAAAAAAGTCAAATTTTTTTTAGCACTGGTAATAATAAACCTTATTGCATAGACCAATTAAGAGTAATGCTTCTTGGTCTTGGCAAGGGTCTGTTCTTGACAACATGGCGGACTGGACATGCGCATTAATCACTTCTAAGCAGGTTTTGGCAATGGAAGAACCTAGGTATATAGCCTCGCTGTAAAGATTTGGGGAAGTGCCCCCTTATCTTCAAGTCCATTACATACTCCGTCAAGTGTTACAGTGTTTATCACTATGATGCAATACTTGGCTGTGAGACCAGCTAAAAGAGAGTTCTTTGACATTAGTTTGGTCACCATGGAGCTCTGGTAGACCATGGAAGGGTGACTAATTGAGGACAAAACAAGTGACTATGCTATCAAAAAATCATACAAAACAGGAATCAAGAAGGATTCTGCCTTAAAACGTATACAGTACTTAGTTTTCAATGCCTTGCTACAAGAAGAGACTACCAACTAAAGTCAACCCCCAGTATTCATAGGGGATGCGTGCCACTGGCCCCGGCGAATAGCTCAATTCTGAGAATACTTAAAACCCCTCTAAAAACACATATAACTGCCTATTTTGATGGTTAAAAACACAAAAAAACCCTGTTTATGCCTGAAGATTTCAAGTTTTATCACAAAAAAAAGCATTTAGTCGCAAAAATATGAAAATACAGTAATTTGTGAATATTTCTCTATGACAAATACCGTGAATAGGTGAATTTTCCATGAATAATGTTTATATATGTTCCACACAGAAATCCACGAATAGGTGAAGCCGCAAATAGGCAGGGGTCCACTGTATAACAAAATTAAGGGGGCCACAACCAAAAATAATGACAATTAAGCTGTACATCCAAACATGTAGAGTATTCTGAATTAAAATCCAAAATATAACTGGCAAATGTCTAAATGTATATGCAATGACAAAAAAAAAAGCCAACACTACAGTAAAAGTACAAATACAGAATATATTTTCATTCAAAATAAAAAATAACAAAGCAGTTGCTGTAACTCCTAAACATAACCCCCAAATGAGGATATGTTTAGGTGACTCCTAGAACATTTGATGACAATCCCATGTTTTCAACACTTTATGCAATATGACAAACAATTACAATCATCAATCACAGTAATCTCTCCCATATCTGCAATACTAAAGCCAAGACCCTTCTGGATAGGGACAAGAAAAAAAAAAACTACTATGGATACGAAACGGTAACTTCTACCCTTACTCCCCCCACCCTGTCAATGCCACATTACATACTCACCAAATATGCTTATAAATAATAGCCATCACACTTTAACTGAAAACCCGATGCAAAAGGCAATGAGATAGTACATTTTTCCATATTTCCAACAAAATATACTTATATATACATTGTACAAAAAAGCAAACCCCTTTTTCTCTCAGCAACACAATACATTATGTGTACTATGCATACCAAATACTAACAATGGCACCACTTTCTTTTTCCAATTTTGCCTAAATCCATTAAACCTTATAACACTTAAATATGAGGCGCCTAACGGCAGAGTGTCGTAAGCGACACCGTCGCCGATTTGGAGTTAAGCACACCAACGTCCTCTCTAACCCTCTAGCTGTCGGGAGAAGAAATTTCAGTTCAAATTTCCCGCAACAACAAGGTCGAAATTCTCGTTTTGTAACATTACTTCTTTTCCTTAGTGAGGCTGCACATGGCTGCACTGGCTGGTCTGGGTAGCAGAGAGTTGCAAGCGCCCGTGGTGCAAAAACCAATCATGAGTCCAGACGCCCTGCCACACCTCCCGCACGGCCAATGAGAAAGGCTAGCCATCAGCGGAGCCGCTGGCTATCACTGCAATAAAAAACATTCTTGTACCTTCCTTCCCCATGATCGCCTCTGGATTTAATGTACTTTTGTTCTTTATTCATTAATAATACTGGTTCCTCTTCATCATGTCCGACACGAACGTAGATGACAATGTTCCAGGACCTTCTAGGGGCAGAAAGAGAGTCCGGGACTTTGCTAATTGGAAGCAAAATGTAGCCAAAAGCTTACATAACAAAGGTGAGGCGTATGTAAGCAGAACAACAGCGGAACAAGTTGCAGCATGAGTTATTGGCACTCCTTGCCCATATGGCTGTTTCGATACCATTACAATTCCCATGGTACAAACCAATCATCAACTTTTCTGGAATATTGCTGATTTCAACCTACAAAATGCATATTTACAGAAAAATGTAAAGAATAAGCCTGTAAAAAGGAGGCGTCCTGTCATGAACCCTGAAGAAGAACGTCGTCGTTCCTGTACTCGCTCCTACACCCTCTCTCACAATGATGCAGTGTACACTGTGTGTAAAAAGGGGTTTTTAAGCATTCTAGCTATCAGTGAGACCCGCATAAAGACAGCACTTAAGTCCATGACAGCTACAGGAAGCCCCATTCCTGATCAACGTGGGAAACACCTGCCATCACACAAGACTAAGGACCCACAGGTGGATCACGTTTTATAGCACATCCAGAGTTTTCCTACAGTAACAAGTCATTACATACTTGCCAAATCACCTTTTCTTCGTTATCTGGAGGGGAACCTCAATATTATGAAGCTGTATCACTTATATTCAGAGTGGATGGAGGAGGAGCACCCCAGAGATTAACCAGTGACTGAGGGCATTTATCGCAAGATTTTTCATACACTGTGCCGCCTTGGCTTCAAACCCCCTCAAACTAACACCTGTTCTACATGTGATTTGTTGAAGAATAACATCAAGAAGGCCAGTGAGGAAGATAAGCCAGCACTACAACAACAGCTTGACGATCATTTGGAGCTAGCAAAGGAGGGGCAGGTTACTATGAAACGTTTAGCTGAGGACACTGACCCGGACGTGCGGTGCATCTCCTTTGATCTCCAGCAGACTTTACCAATTCCCAGGATGTCAACTACTGTGGCATACTATAAACGTAAACTTTGGATGTACAATCTGTGTATTCATGATTTAAAGAAAAATAAATCAAAATTCTATGTGTGGGACGAAGTGAGTGGCGGTCGTGGAAGTGCTGAGATAGTGTCTTGTCTGAAGAAGTGGGTGGATGAGGAATATGATAATAAAAAGTTTGGTACACTGAAAGTCGTGACAGATAACTGGGGGGCAAAACAAGAACATAAACATGATTTTGTATTATCTAAGTGAGCTGCATGGTGGTAAATTTCAGAAGGTTGAACATTATTTTCTAATCCCTGGCCATAGTTACATGCCGTGTGACAGAGCTTTTGGTAATATAGAAAAAAATATTAGGGCCACTGGTGACATTTATGACTTTGACAGCTACTGTAAAGTGATCAGAAATGCGGTGACTGCAAAATTTGAGGTTAATGTCATGAAACGGGAGTATTTCTTGAATGTTGATGTACTGCAGAAGAGTGTGACACCTCGACGACCACGCCCACCGTACAGATTCCAGGACGCCCGGAGGTTTATGCTTCAGTTGAACTTCAGGGAAGGCTACTTCCTTGGCATGAACTATGATGACCTACTAGGTAGTGTAAGGTTAATGAAGGGTAGAGCTAATTACAGTCCCTCACTTTTTAACCTGTCCAGTGTACCTCTCGAACCAAAGCAAGCTACAGTTCGTCGCCTCCAGCCAAATAAACTTGACCATCTTAAAAGTCTGGTTCCATTCATCCCCCAGATTTTCATGACATACTTCAACCAGCTTTTTTGTGATCAAGATACCCTCACTGCTACTCCAGACACCCTTCAAGATACTCCTCATGAGAATGACGTGGATAATGATTTACTGGACTATGGCGTCTGATTCTCACCTGAAGTAATTGGCGCTTACGTTTTTTCCAATCAAAATGTATTTTTGCCATTATTGATGGCAATTATTATTGTTTTGCAGGTGAGACGACTGTATCAGCCTCAGAGTATTCTGATTAAAATATCTTATTATCTTTCTGCTGCTTTTTTATTGTGTAAATCATTACCTTTTTAGGTCTTTTTTGAAGTGAACAAAATCACCTAGCTATTCCTGTAAGATTAAGATAATCTTAAGATAATCAAGGAAATTATCCAGAATGATAAATAAAACAAAGATAATATCTTTGGGGGGGTCCTAGAGGGGTTACAGGGGCATTGGTGTGTGTTTTTATGGGATTCAGTGTACCGGAGTATAAGATCGATTTCAAGATGAATGCAGTCATCGCTTTATCTTTCAGCATGCATTAAACTCTTGGCTATTTTACAATGATGGTTTGAAAGCAGACACAATAACCTTTATTTTAAAACAAACCCCAGTGTCATACCTCATTTAAATACTGAGATACTGCATTCTGAAAGTAGCCAAACTTTGACTGCGTTTTTCTCCAATTTTAGCTTTTGGCACTTGAGACACTCTGCCGTTAGGTGCCTCATATATACTGTACACAAAAAAAAGCAACCTCTTCTTCTCTCTCGTACGCAACGCACAGTATGTAGGTGTAATGAACGCACAGTACACTACAAATACTGTAACAAGGGTATCACTTTCTTTTTCTTATTTTGCCTAAACTCGTTAACCATTATACCACTAATGTACACTGCATAAAAAAATATGAAATTTTTTTTTTTTCAAGTATGCAACACAATCTGAACGTAAAGTACACTACCAGATAAAATGGGTATCACCCATAAAACCAGACTTAGAAATGTATTTTTTTCTCTCTCTACCTGTGTGCGCTGTCCACATTGATTACGGCAAGACTTTAAAACGTTACAAAGAGGCTTATGATGCCGCCTCCTCATCCTCTCCCCTCCTCAAACACAACTGTGTCGTCAAGACTGTGACTCCCAGCGAACTGGATGTAAGAGGCATACAGATGCTTAGAAGGTCATGGTTGTCAAAGTGATGCAACGACACATCAGTCCAAAACTCTGCGGACAACATCAGGGTCAATGTTGGGGTGTTCTGTGATCTCGACCCTGTAGGGGTGTAGTGCCATCGGTGCAGCATCCCTTTGGCCCCTACTTGTGACCCCTTTCATTCTTTTCACTACACCTTCATTCATATTCTTTTCTTTTCATCTTACTTTCCACCCTCTCCTAACAAATGTTTCATAGTGCAACTCTAAGGTTTTCCTGTAAGGTTTTCCTCCTATTACACCTTTAAAACCTTTTTGCTCTCAATTTCCCTTTCAGCAATGAATGACCTCATAGGTCCCAGCACTTGGCCTTTGGCCTAAATTTTTAATTCCAATTTCAGTTAAAATTCTATGATCTCGATAAACATTTTAAAGACCATATACTTGTATGAAGGGGCTTGTTGTGAAACAACCTTGTCCTTGGCATTGTTGTTATCTTCTTCAAGGGGTTCCTCGTCATCAGCAGCAACTGTAGCACCTAACTTGCTGTCAGAAATCAGTTTGAAGGCCCAGGGTTGCCACCATTGTTCTCATGTCCAGCTCCTCCCATATGTCATCCTCAGGAACATCGCCACCTTCCTTCGCTGGTGTGGCAAGGAAGTTGTTGACTTTGAATCATGGGGTGCTAGAGGGTCTGTACAGTGACATCCTTCCAAGCACCTGAAAAGCTGCAAGTGGGAGACTTCAGGGAATACCTTCAAAGATTCTTCAGTGTCTCTTCCACCCTTGTATCAAAGCCTTGCTCCTTCTCCTGGGAGACTTCAGGGAATACCTTCAAAGATTCTTCAGTGTCCTCTCCCCCCTTGTATCAAAGTCTAGCTCCTTCTCCTCGAACACCACCATTACCTCCTCCAGGAATTTCCTCTGGTATAGCTGTTTTGTTGCATCAATGCCACCTTGGTCCACTGGGTGAATGAATGCAGTCATATTTAGAGACAAAAACATCACCCTAATAACACCTTTGTCACCAACCACTGGGCTGCATTAGGATGTGCAAGTGCATTGTCCATGAAAAGCAAAGTCTTCATCCAATGTCTAGCAATGCCAAGGTCCTGTGTCCAATGACAAACAACCTCCTTGCAGAAGTGATTGTGGAAACAATCCGTTATAATCATGGAGGTGAACCAAGCCTTAGCTGAATCATACCAAATCACTGGAATCCTATCCATCAACCCCTGCAGGCACGTGGTTGCTTTGCATATCTTACTATTGTACCTCTGGTTTGCACATAAGAAAGCAGACACGTTGCTTGGAAACCTTTCAACAGGGTAAATTCTTTTCCTTGTCGTCAGTCAAGGGTTTAGTGGGTAAGGGATGATAGAACAATCTGATCTGGTTCTGATCTGCACAACGAAGCAAAGCCTTCGCTGTCTCTCAGAGACAGAACCAGTGAGTTCCCCCTTGAATCCTGATGTATGCTAATGCCATGGTGTTGTCTGCATGGACCGTCACTGTCTTGTTGTGGACTTCCGTCGAAAAGTGTTGTAGTAACAAATGGATTACTTTTAACTCCTTGAGGTTGATGTGCAACTCCCTCTCTTCTCAGGACCATGTCCTAGAAACTTCTTTGTCCCCTAGGAGAGCTTCCAAAGCTAGATCAGATGCGTTGGAGAAGTCTAGGTCAGGGTTCACAATGAGAAGAGACTTTTGTTCCGCCAACCTGTCTGCGGAGTTCCATCAATGCAGGTCCTCCTTGATCTCTTGCATTATTGGGAAAAGCACAAGTCTTGATGAATCTTCCGATCCTAGCTGACCCTTAAGAAAAATTGTAGGGCTCTCATGTGTGGTCTTCCCAACCTTACAAATTGTTCCATGGATGCCAGGGTGCCCAGCAGACTCATCCACTGGGTGGCTGAGCAAGAACAAAGGGAAAGAAAAAGATTAACTTTCCTCAGGCAGTCCTAACACTTTTGAGGATGGAAAAGCCCGAAAACTCTGAGAATATATCTTCATCCCCAAATAGGGGTCAGCCGGTATTTCTGCAGGTTTAATAATAAACACAAGTCTTGCATCAGTAACAGGGTTTTCCGAAGGTCCTCCATGCACCATTCCTTCGTGGGTGAACGAAGTATCCAATCATCCAGGTAGAGCGAGATGTTGACGCCCAATAAATGGGGCCACCTTGCCAGAGGAGCGAGAACTCATGAAAACTTGTGGGGCTGTCGATAGGCCAAAACACAGGGCTCAAAACTGAAACACTTGCTTCTTGAAAACAAACCTGAGGTACTTCCTCGAATCTTGATGAATGGGAATGTGGAAGTATGTGTCCTGCATATCGAGGGAGACCATCCAGTCTCCCTGATGAATGGATCCAAGGATGGATTGGGCTGTCTCCATATGGAATTTTGTCTTTTCTATGAAGAAATTCAGAGCACTCAAGTCGAGGATTGGTCTCCATCCTTCTGTAGACTTGGGTACCACAAACAGTCGGTTGTAGGACCCCTTCGACCTGATATCCTCAACTACCTATATCACCCCTTTTCTGAGGAGGGAAGAAACTCCCTCTGAGAGGGCTGAATACCTCTCTGATCCTACAGAGTAGGCCATCAATGCAATGGGTGTGTTGACTAAGGGAGGCCTCTCCTCGAGGGGATAGAGTATCCCTCCTTCAGAACTTTCACTACCCATTGCTCTGCCCCTTTTGCACTCAATTTCTCCCAGACAAGGTGGAGTCTGGCACCCATGGGAGCATGCAGGACTGAATCCTCACTTATGAGAGGAAGGCTTCACGGAGGAGTTCTTGATAGCTCACGAGGTGAAACAAACTGTTGCTCGAGGTCTTGAGTGCGACCTCTGCCTGCCGCCTCGAAAGGGCTGTGGCTGAAGAGGTGAGCTTGATTTGGTGCTGAAGGTGGCCAACTCCCTGGGGCATCTGGTAACTATGTTAGGAGATCTTGCGAAGATTCCTTGTGCAGGTGTGATGCAATCTCATTAATAGTGGCCTACAGAAACAGGTGGTGTCTGTCGAGAAGAGAGAAGAGGAGAGCTGACTTCTGCAATGTGGTCATGCCCCTGGAGGTAAAGGAAACCCAGAGCTCCCTCTTTTTAAGAATACCCATGGCATAGAGGGAGGCCAACTCCTGTGAGCCATCCCTAACAGCCTTATCAGCACAGGAGAGTACACTGAGCCAGTCCGCAGCACAGTCTTCTGGGAGTGAGGAAAAATCTTGAATCTTCCTGGCTAATGTTCCCACAGACCAATCAAGGAAACTCAGAACCTCGAATACTTTAAACAGGTTCTTGAGCAAATGGTCCATCTTCAATGAAGAAAACATCACTTTATCAGAGGAGAAGGCGGACCTACGCACCGAGTCGATGAGCCCGGAGAAGTCCCCTTGGGAGGAGACAGCTATCCCAGGGAAGGAACTTCTCCCGTAGTGTATGACAGATACCTTCTGCATAAAAGATGAGAAGGCGGAATACTAAAGGAGGCCTTGTCCTGCTGTCTCTTTTCCGAAAGCTAACCTTCCACTTCACACAAAGCCTTCTTTGAAGAGGACAAGAGAACCATTTTCAGGAGTCTGGCTGAATTGGCTGGCTGATTGCTCATCACAAAGGGTGAAGCCAGAGAAGCAGGAGCTGCTGGAGTGAAGAAACCGGAGAAATTCAGCAACAAATACCTGAGCACGGATGTGTAGGCTGATGGGGCAGAGTCCTGGACTAAATTTTCCTCATCCGAAGAAATTGGGGACAAGGAAGGGTCCATAGGGGCTTTAACTGACAAAGATGCTGGACAGGAGCTAATGAAGGGTTCAGCTCTGCTGAAGTTGGAAGACCTGTACTGGGAGACGGACTAGAAGGAGCCAAGCAAGCCAGAGCTGCGCCGGGCGCTTGGAATAAGATGCCAAACCAACAGGAATTGGTGCTAGGCGATCAGCTGATACCGGGCGCTTGGAGACTACATGGCACTCTGGCGTTAATAGGTGCTCCGGCACTAATGGGTACTCGGCCACTGCTCAGTGCTCAGTCAAGGTACGTAGGCACTCACAAGAGGAAGGGCACTTGGAAGGCAAGACAAAGTGCTTAAAAGACGAAGATGAGGGCCTGGGTGCCAAATACTGGCACTCATACGGAGAAAAACATTCGGAGCTGTCCCAAGTGCTGCACGAAGGTCGAGGCTTATGGGAAGGTTCTCTGAACCTTTTGCTGGGTAGTGGGGGAGACTGGTCCCTGTACGCCGAAGGTCTCTTCAGGGGGCGGGACTCACCTGAGAAACGCCAGTGGCGCCCCTTACTAAGAATGAAATCTCCAGAACTTGATGAGAGATGATGCACATCCGAGACTCCTTTCCAATAGCTGTCTTTTGTGTTGCAACCTGGAATGCAACAGGTGCGACTGAGGAGGCGAGCCACTATCCGTGGGCAGACCCCACCGACCTCCCTTGGGTTCCAGTATGCCTCCTCCCAGGTTTAGGGGCATATGGCAGTGATCTTTGCCTAGGAGAGTCGGTGGGACAGGAAGCCACCTCCTCCACTATCACTTCACTGGTGCTTTTTCTCACTTATTTTGTCCATAAGGGCATGCACTAATGTCCCCAATTGGACGACTGTATTTGCATTAAACTCAAACTTTTGGTTAAACTTGGTCTCGAGGCTGGCGAAGCGATCAGGTTCTGAAGCGCAGGAGCCAGGAGAAGGAGTAGGTGGTATCAGAGGAGGACTTGACACAGGAGAGACAAAGTGAGGAGGAGAAGTGACAACAGGTATGTTAACACTACTAGACTTAGGAGTCATACTCTAGCTAGCTAATGATTTAACATCAGCTCTAGAAGCCGCTTTTCTCTTACAGTCTCTCTCTAACTTTGTCAAGTGAGAAGTTAAAGTCTTCCATTTCTTCTCGTCCCAATCTCTACACTCTTCGCAGGTTAGATCAACAAAACATACTTGTCCTCTACAGGTAGTGCAAAGGGTGTGAGAATCATAGCATGCTTCCGTTAACCGAGAATTGCAGCCTTTGTTACGATACCAAAAACTAGAAATGCTAGTCAGACATTACTCAACTAGCAGAAAAAAGTCAAAGTCGGTAAGTCCCACTTAGAGAGCAACTGTCCAATTGAAGGTTTCACTGAAAAACCTAACTAAGCACACATGCCAAAGGCTACTGTAAAAAAAAATACTTCACTGAAAGGGAAGATATCAATCTGAATCCAAAACCAAGCTGCACTCTTATAACTGTGTGTCGTAAGCCGGCAGAAACAAATTGAAGCTCTTGGCTGAGTTGTTCCTCTCTTTCCCAGAAAGTAGGCAGGGCTAGTCACCTACATAAACAAAAGAATCGCTACCGCGAATTTCAAATTCAAGCTGCCATGCAAGTAGAAACTCTTAGCTAAGTAATTACTGGGTAAGTTACTTATATAAAAATGACATTTTTATGATAAAATAAAGTTTTATATATACTTACTAAGTAATTACATAGCCTATAGTTTCCCTGCACGGCAGCTTAAATTAAAAAATTTGCTGGTAACACCTCAAAGTATAGTGCAGGTGACTGGTCCTGCCCACTAACAGGAATACCAGGAACCACTAGCAGACAACCTCATTCTGTTGATGCTGTATGTCCAACGGAGGGGAGGAGGGAAGACTCTAATTATGTAATTACTTGGTAAGTTTATATAAAACTTTATATTATCTTAAAAATGTCATTTTTATATAAGTGACTTACCAAATAACTACATAGCTGACTCCACATTGAATGGAGGAGGGATAAATTGACATATTCTACTTCAAAACATTAAGCCACGTAATGAATTTGAAATAGAAAAAATCGCTAGCATTGAATAAAATGCTTGTAGTTCCTTATTAGTTAAGAGAGCCCGAATAGAAAATTGCCTCTGGTAGATGCTCATCTTAACCTGTAGTGGGCGTGGCAGTATAGCCAAGGGTTGCCCCTACTTTAGTGGGAACTTTGCAGCGAGGGAAGTTCTCCGATGGCTAGCAAAGCATAACTGGAAGTTTTGCAGCGAAGGAGTTAACCGAAGGTTAGCAACTCTTGCAGTGTCTGCAAAACTTCAAAAGTACCCTTGCCCTGGAGCGCAGTACGACAATAAAAACTACCAGATAACACTGTCACTTGTAATGGAAAAAAGACCATTGAAAGTGGTGAGTGCTCCAGGTACATTGTACCTCTCCCCAGGTCTCACAACACTCATTACCTTAATACAAGGTGAAGAACAAGTAGGAGAAAATCCTTTGCTTCCTTTCGCGGTGCCAAGCCAGTTACTAATACAGGCAGTACCCGGTTATCGGCAGCCTTGGTTACAGGCGATCCGGTTTTACGGTGCTTGTCTAGCAACGACGTTAACCAGATTTTCGTCGCTGATAACTGGTTATCGGTGCTGATAACCGGTTATCGGCGCTGATAACCAGTTATCGGCGCTGATCGCCTCTTATCGGCGGCGCTGATCACTGGTTATCGGTGCCACTAACCGGTTATCGGCGCCACTAAGCAGGAATCAGTGCTATTTTTGCAGATTTTCAGTTAACGGCAATTTTCTGTTATCATCATGCTGTCGGGAACGGAACCTCGCCGATAACTGGGGACTGCCTGTAAATGCAAGGTACTGCAAAAAAGTTTTAACACTAAATCTTCTAAAGGAGTGAGAAGCAAAAATCAATTACATTTCCAGTAGGTCGATTGTAGGATGGACTTAAGATACGTACATGCACGAAGACTAAAGAGGAGGAAGTTGTTCTGGCGTCTTTAGCCTTGATTAAAAAGCAGGCATAATGCTCTTCTGAAACTAAGAATGGTCTCAAAGATCAAGTCCATACATGACGAAGAACAATGCATTCTTAGACCGAGGGCAAAAAAGCTTCCTTGTCAGAACACTAAAGGAGATAAGCCCCGTTTTACCAATCTTACTCAGGTAATACCCGAAAATTCTGACAGAATAGAGAGCTTTCTACTCCTCCCAAGAGCCAAGGGTGTGGGGAGATTTGGCATTAAACGATTGGCAGCTGGCACCCGGCTGTAGGTGGCGCAAGTTGAGCTGGTCGCCAGATAACTATTTGGTCGAGAGCTGGCGGGCACTCCAGGAGTTTGGCAGTGCTGGCGCCAGGGGAACTGTAAGTCAGGCAAGGGAAAGGTTTGGGCTGGTGGGTGCTCATGGGAGCCCTGAGCACTGTTCCCGGCTCTTAAGACTGTCTTCTCTTCCATAAGTTCTTGGGAGAGAGAATGGTTCCAGATCATGGAATGATACTCATTTTTGGTTAATAAATTCTGGGGTAAACTAGCAACCCATTTTACTGAGACAGACGTAGCTCGATACTCCTAGGTGGTAGACTTAGCTAGAAGATGACGTCTGCATCTTTTGAATGTCTCTAGTAGTACCTCTGAAAAAAATCCCTCCTTCCTGACCAGAAGCTGTGCAGCCCAAAGCCTGTCTGAGTAATAGCATACCGCCCTTGGTGGTGTCTCTAGAAGAGAGGTTATTCGAGAAGAAACGAATAGTGGAAGGACTCTTGGAGAGTCCACCAATCAATCGTAGCAACATGGGTACCATAAATTATCGTTTAGAATGGGGTTATAAGGCATGTCACAACGTTCTGACGAGCCTGAAAAGAGTTCAGCCCTTTATTGACCATGTCGAACGGAGGAAGATCGTGGAGGTCCAAGTTGGAACAATCTTGCATTATGGTGTCTGTTGCCATGCTAGAAGGTTCCTTTAAGGTGGCAGACAGACACGGTCGATCTGCCCCACAGAAGCAGAAAATCCAACAGATCAGGGAATTCAAGGTCCACTCGGGAGTAAGAGTGAGTTTCTGATGGCTCGGCTCATCTGCCAGAAATTCAAGACTAAGAGTGAGTTTCTGACGTCTCAGCTCATCCACCAGAAATTTCAGTTGAGTTAGAAAAAACTTGATTATCGTCTGCAGTTAAGTATAGCTTAGTTTAATCAGACCACTGAGCTGATTAACAGCTCTCCTAAGGCTGGCCCGAAGGATTAGATTTATTCTACGTGGCTAAGAACCAATTGGTTACCTAGCAATGGGACCTACAGCTTATTGTGGAATCCAAACCACATTACTGTATAGTGAGAAATGAATTTCTATCACCAGAAATAAATTTCTCTAAATCTTCATAGGCCAGTCGGAGAATTGAACGCAGGGCCAGCAGAGTGCTAGCTGAGAACAGTACCCACCCGTCCAATGAGGAGCTATCGTCTGCAGTAAAACCTTCATGTCGCTAGTGGCAAGTGCTCAAGGGAAAAACTTAAGGACTGTGGTCTAGACTGAAGGGAAACTGCAGTCTAGGAGTGAGCCAGAGATGAGAACTGAAGCCTTTCGCGAATGGCTTTCGGTTCTCTAGCATATGCGTGAAGGCTCTGTTCCTCCGGGGACATGTCGCGTAAGTTTCCCAGATCCCCGAGCGGGCTCCTTCTACTAGAACAATGATGAGGAACTTCTTCTGAAGGAGTTCTTTGGAAAGCTTAAATTTGGACAGCCACTACTGCAAGTCCGACTGAAGACCGGGACTAAGGAGAAAGACGACGGAGTCCGGCTGTGAATCCATGACCCAGTAAGATCTCAAAACCTTCAATCTTTCTTCGAAGGGAGATAAAAATCAGTCGTTTAGGGAAACATGGACATAATCAGGAGAGAGAGAGAGAGAGAGAGAGAGAGAGAGAGAGAGAGAGAGAGAGAGAGAGAGAGAGAGAGAGAGAGAGAGAGAGAGAGAGAGAGAGAGAGAGAGAGAGAGAGAGAGAGAGAGAGAGAGAGAGAGAGAGAGCCTTATCCTAATCGAAGAGAAAAAAGGGAACAGCTGGCCATGCAGACTTGCTGACGATTCTGCACTCAAGCAATGGAGCGAACTTCCAAATCATTGTGCAGGCTCCTGGATAACTGAGCGAACTAGTAGCGTACCCTGCTAATCCTTGACAACCATAAGAACATGTGCGGAAACGACTTCTTACTGGACTTGAAAACAGTTTGTGTGAACTTGACAACACCTCATACAGACCGTATATACAGTACATATGCGAAAATGTACGTAGTGGAACTAACATCTGGCATGTTTATAAGGCTTGAAAAAACCCGTAAGAGACACAAAAGCCTGGTCACAGGAAAACAAAGGCCTGTCCAAAACCAGGTATGACAAAATCCTGCAAACCAACACAATAGTCTCTAGATAGTGCCGGGCACTCTGAAACAGAATTCGGGAGGAAAGGAATCTGCGACAGGAAGATGGTGCCTGAAGCTCGGAAACTGATTCCAGGTATTCGGGAATGGGAGCTGGTCCAAAAGAAGAAAAGCAAAACCCTCCTGTGAAGTCTGACAAACTTGAAAAAATGACTCGGTGGAAGACACGTTGAGGCTTATCCGAGCACCATTCCTTCCTCGCTGCAGGTACCCGAGGAGACCCATGACACGGGTTCCTTGTCTGGAGACAAGGGAGAGCCAGCAAGAGATCCAAATGCTCCTTCCATGGAAGAAGACATGCCGTGAGAGGGCCTACGAGCCTTCTAACGATCGGGAGAGGCAATCTTCATCTTCTTCCGTCTGTCCGCATAATGGGACCTTAAGAAAGAGTAGGAGAGGAGGTGAAAACAGGTGGCGAAGAAGGAGATACCGATGAAGACGAAGATGAATGGGTCTCTTCCTCGCCTTACTTGCGGTCACGTTTGTACCTATTCAACAGTGCTTCCAGGAGATCTTTGGCGTCGGGAGAAGTCACAGAGAGGTGGGAAGTCGATGGGATTGGGTGAGCGATCGAGGGAATGGTGACCGTAGTCGTGATTCCAGTTGACTAAGTAACTGAGACCGAGGTCCCAGTTACTGACATGGTGGCAGGAGGTAACTTGGTGGCAATTACTGTAAAACCCTCACTGAAGGCTCCTCAGGAAGACCTAGGGAGGGCCAAAGGTCCTGAAGGTCCTGAAACATCTTCCTGAACTTTCCCAAAAATAAAAAAGATGGGTTAGGTGGGGCTGCCTCCATTTGTTCTGAGAGGGATTGCTCCCACTCCGACCAAACGGAGGAAGCCCTCAAGATATCGTGAAGGGTCCCCGCCCTTTCATGCTAATTTCCTGTTGACAAAGCAACAGGAGAACGTGGGGAGTGGCCTCTTCCTTGGAACAGGTAGCAGCAAGAGGTAGAAGCATGGGAAGAGAGAGAGAACTACCCAGTTTCCTTGGAAGAGAATACCCCTCTGAGGACGAGCGGGAAACCCTCTTCTTGCATTTCTTCTTCCAATCAAAAAGCATTCACTGCTCTGGGGACCAATTATGACACTCGTCACAAGGTTCAGAAATGGACCATGCGTGTTTACAACACTTAGTGCAAACCGTATGTGGATCTACATCAAAGGGGAAAAGGAAACAGCTGCACTGCTTCCCCACCCCAGGACAAAGTCTTTGAGACTTCTTAGGCTTACATGATTCTTGGGTCTGGCTTGGCATATTCCAAGAATATAAGCAAGGATATCACCAAGAAAATATACACACCAGCACAACAGAAAAAACTGAAGGGGAAAACCAGATCTGCCGCAATAAGTCAAACAACTGGCAAACATTGTGCAAAGGAGGCGTAGACACATCCGACTCTTAGAGAGGTTATTGGGTAAGTGGATGCATCGCTCAGCAGAGGGAGGTGATGAGGGTACCCCTCGCCCCTCCCACTGGTAGTTAACTACTGAACAACCTTGTTGTGTAGAATAGCCTGCTCCAGCTCTCGCTGAAGGTAATTCCTTATGTAAAGACTGATGGTTTGTATACATGTATGAACAAATACAGAAACTGTACAACTTCAGCATTTGCAAATTAATGATTCAGCAGCAACTGCAGCAAACATTTTTAACAAAGAACACATATACGATGGCCTACGCTACTACCTAATCTAATTTTAGGAGAAAAACCAGTAATTCTAAGCTGGCTGTCCACGGTGAGCTAGCCTATGGCAATTGACGTTTTCCTATGTTATTTTACCTGCTGAACAAGAATTAAAATAATATTTTGTCGGTCGGCTGTAACTAAAATGTGATTGACCCTTGAAAACTGCACGTCTGTACCAGTGGGTCGCACACAGCTCAAGGGTAAATTACAGTTTAGCAGCAGCCGACCGACAAAATATTACCTTAAACTCTTGTAAAGCAAGTAAAATAACATAGAAAAACATCAATTGCCATAGTCTAGCTCCACTGCACACTATTCGAAGTTTTCATAAACGGGAAACAAAACATTACCATTTCTGCTTTCAATTTGGGTGGTTTCTGTAGGGTGCTGTGGCAGAACGGCATTGCGCGCCTTATCTGCATTTTTAAAGATTCCTGGCAAGCTCGTATGTTCTGGCAAGAGGTAATTACTTTAAATTCTTGTTCAGCAAGTAAAATAACCCTTCGTTTTACTCTTGTTTTCATGTTCCAAATGGCATATATAACAGGAAATACAACAATAAGGTACCCAAACCTTTTCCCAAGTTATTTACCCCACCAAAAACCCCGAATTCCCAACGGGTCCCCCTTACTGTTAGCTATTCTTGAAAGGGTTTTATCACACCAGTTCTAAGATAATTTACAGCCTAATTACAGCTGAGCGACAAACAATTACTTTAAATTCTTGTTCAACAGGTAAAGTTCTATAGAAAAACGTCAACTGTCAAAGCCTAGCTCACCGCGAACAGCCAGCTTAGATCTACTGAAAACCAGCAATTTGGTTCACAAGTAAAAAAAAACTTGAATGACTCACAATTTGGCATTTAGGTAAACAATTACTCAACACCTCAACTGCAATCTGACAGCATTAGTTGAAACAGAACATTTAAAACTTATAGTAACTAATGTAACCTGAGGTACATCTGAAATGGTCTTCTTAGCAAATAACTAGTTCACAGACAGTTAAACAATGAGGGGAGTTCATTTTAAAGAAAAACAAAAGCAAGCATATTGCCTAAAGCAAATAGACTAAAGAGACCAACATCAAAAACAATAAAGAGACTGAAACAGCATTCTGAGGCAAATGCCAATTAGGCTAGCCTAGGTTATTGGGTGAGAAACTTTACTTTCATGTGTCAATAACATTAGGCCTATAAACAATCGAAGAAGGAAATCTTTGAAAGTAAAAAAGTTTATAAATATATACTGTGTTTATAATATATATATATATATATATATATATATATATATATATATATATATATATATATATATATATATATATATATATATATATATATATATATATATATATATATACATACATACTGTATTACTTTATATTATAAATATAGCGGTAGATCTAAGCCAGCTGTCCGCAGTGAGCTAGGCTATGGCAGTTGACGTTTTTCTATAGAACTTCACCAGCTGAACAAGAATTTAAAGTAATATTTTGTCGCTCGGCTGTAATTAAGCTGTAAATTATCTTAGAACTGGTGGGGTAAAACCCCTTCAAGAATAGCTAACAGCAAGGGGGACCCGTTGGGAATTCGGGGTTTTTGGTGGGATAAATAACTTGGGAAAAGGTTTGGGTATCTTATTTTTGTACTTCCTGTTATATACGTCATTTGGAACACAAAACACAAGCGTAAAAAGAAGGGCGAATAAATGGATAGTGGGAGCCGTTCCAAAGGCACTTTTCATTCATTACTAGTGCTACTGATTCTAAGCCTTAACACGCATGCATTTGCTTTCGCTTCTCCATTCAGCAGCTGCTGGTTTTCTGCGCTTAGCGAGAGCTGCGAAAGACTGGCAATTGACGTTTTCCTGAGGTATTTTACTTGCTGAACAAGAATTTTAAGTAATTACCTCTTGCCAGAACATACGAGCTTGCCAGGAATCTTTAAGATTGCAGATAAGGCGCGCAGCGCCGTTCTGCCATGGAAGTTGAAAGCAGAAATGGTAATGTTTTGTTTCCCGTTTACGAAAGCTTCGAATAGTGTGCAGTGGAGCTAGACTATTGCAATTGACGCTTTTCTGTTATTTTACTTGCTTTACAAGAGTTTAAGGTAATATTTTGCCGGTCAGCTGCTGCTAAACTGTAATTTACCCTTGAGCTGTGTGCAACCCACTGGTACAGACGTGCAGTTTTCAAGGATGAATTACATTTTAGTTAAAGCCAACTGACAAAATATTAGGTAATTCTAAGTATTAGCTCCACGCCTGTTTTTACCTTGGAAACTCATTTTTTCTACACTTTTAGCTTCTGATACTGGCGGTGCATTTGTTTGTTGTTGGCCAAATGGAATGTCCCTTCGCCGTGTTTAGTACTGGACCGGGGGGGGCTGGGCAGTACCCATTGCACTTGTCAAGACGGGGTATGAACCGTTCCAAACAGACGTACCTGTGTTCTATCTCGTGAAGATCGCGTATGGAAACCCCTTGTTGGATGGACTTCAGGGGTTAATTACAGGTTAATTACATTCGTGCGACAAAAACTGAAGGTAAATCCATAGTTAGCAACCAAAAAACTGTAGGAAAAGTCAAGTTCGAAGGAAATCGCCGCCGCAGAGCTACTAATTAGATCTACCAAATATTTTAAATCCTTGTTCAGAAGGGAAAATAACATAGGAAAACGTCAATTGCCATAGGCTACCTCACCGCACACAGAGAGCTTAGAATTACCAATATAGCCTATACTGGGCCCATATCGCGATGGTTCTACGACTGTTTAAAACCGTTCAACATGTATAAGTATTCTGAAAAGCATATAAATGTGATAAGTAAACATAAAAATCATAAAAAAAATCAAACAATCAATGTGCTCACTCCAAATGTACAAACGACTTTAGTCTGCTTTTGTAGGACCTAACTCGTTTAATGAGGATCTCTTGCGTCTCGAGGTCCTTATTAGAGCACATAATTTCTTGTCGATCTAATGACATTGTGAACGATTCTTCTGTCACTTTCCTTGACGTTGTGGAAAGGGACCCCAGGGTAGGCTGTACGATCACCTACTGTTTAGCTTGCATTATTTGTGTTGAATAGACGATCTTCTTCTATTTGGTATATCTTGATATACTGTATTTCTTAAAGATTGCATTACACTGACTCACTTTCGTCTGAATTCTAGATGAACTGCGATATGGACGAAAAGTTCTCACGTAGACGTAACAACAAACTACCACAGACCGAAGAAGAGTGTACAATATGAGCAACATAGGATTTCTTTGTTTACTGACGTCATATCCAGAATTAAGACACTGGACTTCAAGAAGAGCATTACAGTGTGGAATTACTAACACAAGCAAAAAGAACAAAAGGAATAAATTACTAAAACAGATGAAATATAAACTTCTAACTTACAAGATGGCAAGTGAATAATTGTAATATGATGTATGTATTTCCAACAAAAATGAAAGTCATGCCCGTTTGTGTATAATTGAAATACTGTTTGTTACCTGATAGCCAGTGTCCATTTTAGAGGCTTTTGGCGGATATTTCTTTTATATCCACTGTAATATCAGTGTCGATAAAAACCGTACGAATACCATTTGTGTGTGAATATGAGCTTGAGCCAGGAAAATAATAACAACATAAAAGGAAGAACTGTCTTCTAAGATACAAAAAGTCAGTATACCACAAACGTCTCACAGCAATGGCATTAAACATTCCAGCTCCACCTGATTTGCACCAAACATTACTGGTCTCTTGCACATAACGTGGATTGGAAGTAAAAAAAATTCTTACAATTCAGCGGGCCTCTGATCGTGATTCTGATGCCCCTGGACCATCTTTCATAGGAGTATGTGTTACGCTCTTGGGAGAGGAGTCTATTCCCTCCCTAAGATGAAGAAATTTGGATCTCTTCAAAAAATTGTTCCGTTAAGCAGCCAAAACTTCCATACCCTCCTGCTAAACAGTGTAAGCATTACAAGGTGTCGTTTAACTCCATTCAGGCATTTCATCGTGTCCTTCTTAGCATGATAGTGCTCACCATAACTTAGACCACAAGAACAGATTAATTGCAGATCAGAGGAAATTCAAGAAGTCGACGCATGGTATCTGCAAAATTTCCTCCCGGTTAAATCGCTCTCTTATCTCACAAAATCTGACAAACTGATTTAACTCGTGTAAACACCGTTAATTTGTTCAGTTTCGTTTTATGAGAAGTTTCTATTTCTCCTCATTCACTGGCTGAAACAGCTCAAATAGCACCCACTAGTTTATTCATGATTTTTACACATTTGGGTATACTTTAAATATATAATTGGCGTGCATTTTTCAAGTCATAATAAGTGGGGATGTCTCTTTCTGGCTCCCACAGAAATTAACAGATATGTATTAACGTCTCAAAAGGATTAAGAAGACGCCCTGTTTAAATTTGTACCTTTTCAGATGGTCTCCGGTGCTTTTTTGAGCTTTCAGAAAGCATAAATGTTCCTCATTAACAACAAGGTTATGAAAACTATACTTTTCAAAGTCTCATTCTTTTCTTACACTAATTCCTTCCGAGCGCATCCAAGGCCTGCAACTCTGAGAATTAACTCTGAGAATTATGGTAGACAAGTGACTCACTCCAGCAGATGCCTCACCTGACATCTAACCACGTAATCCTTTCCCAGTTTCCATTTGAAGATTCAGGACTTGATCTTTGCATAACTCGCAGTCAAGGCATTTATAAAGTAATATGTTTGAATGTATGAAATGTAGAATCTATTTAATATGTCTTTTATATTTTCTGTGAAACAACCCCTTTGGGCCTGTGTATTATGGGCACGTGCTGCCTGGTCAGCTATTACCTCGGGCAACTTTTTTTATTAAAACCTAGATCAGAGTTTTAAAACTAACTTATTGGTTGGAAAATAATTTTCCTTCTTAAACAGAAATAATTTTATACGGCCAACATTTTGCATCGAGTCTTTAAGCGTACTTCACTTATTGTCGTCAACATGAAAAGGGTCAGCCCTCCATTACAAAAAATTAAGACTTAGATTTAAGTTTTTGAGGGTAAATGTCACAATGGCAGCACTATTTTTCATATCAACATTACTGTGTTATGAAAGTTGGCAGTAGCATTCCTGTTTGATTTAAATATTCCCTGGATTCTTCCAACACAAAATTGAGCCTGGAGTGACTACTGGTTACTATACGATCAAAAATCAAGGGCAACGACATATTCGTTAATACATCTCGCCTTCTGAGCTACAGAATCAAGCAGCCGTGGGTTTGTTCACTGCTTGGATAGGAGATCATCAAGTTCTCGTGACAAATCTCGCAACAAACTTCAGGAGCCTGAAACTCATTGTTTTCTACTGACAAAAGTGGGATTTACAGAAGAGGTTTGATCATTTTCTACAGAGGGATGAACAAAATGTTAACAACAGTGGATTAGAAATTGTTTTTTATTCTTACTGAATCCTTTTTCTCATTATAAATGGAAAAGGTTATTCTTCAAAATGAGCAAGAGTACAGTACTTCTATTAAAATATATATCTCAATGTGAGGAATGTGATAACTATAAAAGTTGATTTAAGTGGCATCTCTAATATGTGAGGTTTTTGAAGTTATAATATTCAAACAACTTTTTAAAAACTGTTCAATAAATAACTGTTAAAATTGTTTATATAATGCAATTATTTACTGCATTTCCAGTCCTTTCATGTTGATGAAAACATTATCTAGATAACAGGCTTTCTTTCTCTTGTTTCACATTAAACTGCTTCACAATGCTCAGACTTTGCCTCCTTCCAAGCAAATATCACTTCAGATTCAGTGCGTATTATGTATGTATTTGAATGCAGTTCATTGTAACAATCGATTGCCTGAAAGAAAAAGCAGCAAAACACACGATACTGATACAGCACTTCCGTCAGCACATTGCATTGGGAAAGAAATGCATATGCTCATAATATTTATTCACTATCTTAAAGGAAAGTAGAAAGCACGAAAGTGCTCTCAACAGTATGAAGGCAAACCCACCAGCGTGGACAACCTGTTAACCCTAATACAGTAGGTGAATAGTGGCACTTTTCATCTTAAATGAACCTACAGTCTTCTATTTGGAATGATTGCTCATAATACAATACAGTATACAATTACACAGGGTACTGCAAAGCTGTCTATACAGTATCTGCCTACATCTCCCACACATAGAGTTGAATGTCATATACCAACATGTGCATACAGGCTCTGTTCAATGAATTTTTATGAAGTTTACTCGAGTGAATCACAATTATATGTGGTAAGGGTATCAAAAGTGGTTGTCATAATCTGAGGTCATCAGTGTGTGTGAATAGTGTACTGCACCAAGAAAAATCAAAATGCACAAACACAGTACCGTGTTTTATTAATACTGAATTGGTCAATGGCTTGCAAGGTGACTGGTTAATGGGAACACGTGTTGACGCCTGTACTGTAACATGTAACCCTAACTAAGCAAGACACCACTAATGAAATATTGACGATATCAGTGAGGACGTGACTGTACCCTGACAATAACTATTACTTCTTACTGCATGCAGTTCCATTATATAGTATTGTGCTCCTTGCTGCTACTAAACAGAATATTTGCAGTCCATAGGACATAGGATATTGACACCACAAGGCATGATTGTTGAATGAAACATTTAAAATCCCTATTTAATAGAGATAAATATATGAAGTAGGAGCTGGGTTGATTGAGTCCAGATTTACTGACCTATTATGTACAAAAAAATTTTTGGCTCTAAACTAAAGGTAAGACATCAAGTAAAAAAAAACTGACAGCAAAGAGTGGAAGTGAATTAACTGACAGCTGTAAGAATCCGATCACAGGGAGAAAGCTTAAGACGAAATTGTTTTAAACTTATAGATAAACTCCAGGAAAGAGCTGCTTTGTCAATGTGCAAAATCCAAAATACACGATGAAAATACGAAATTCCATCAACATAAATATTCAACACAACACAGGTTTGTACATCTATGCTAAAAGCTATGCACTGTGACATCTTGAAAGATCCCTTTCAAAAATTATGGTCCCATCATTAACCTAATGAAATGCACTCGGTTCCAAAGAGCACTTCAATAAATACCCAGGGGCATAATTACTGGTCATCACAGATTTCATGAGACTATTATATAACAATATCTAATTCGTGAAACAGATATGTCAGTATAATAAGTTCTTTTGAGGTTAGTCAAGTCGGTTACTCTGCGACGCGTGACGCCATGCAAGTCATCTGTATAATCTTCTTCATGGCTTTGGGTATGTCTTCGGAGGTCCTTGTCTTCGGAGTTCCTCCCAGAAGCTCCCGGCACTCCCGCTTCCCTTGGGAAATCTCACTGGTCGCTATGATCAGGTCATAGCAAATTCCATCACTCACAACAGAATCTTGCCTGGAAGGAAAGTGACTTCAAGTAAGATTACTTCTGCTTGTACGAGTCCACTCTCTTCATATGGCTAAAGTGCTGTATTTACAAAATTTCACATTGACTTCAGTTCAAAGGCAGTTGTGCAACAATAACAGATTTGCTTTTGATGACGGAATATATAATTTTGGGTCACTTGCTGTTACCTTCATTTTAAGGGGAAAATTACAATGGAAAACATTCCAAGTTGAATATATACAGTAGTACAGTACTTCTTTAATCTATATTTGTGTCCTCTTCTTGTTCACCACACTTTTGCTAAGGCAATAACAAAGAAAACCAGACAGCAAGACATAGTGACAAGAGAAATAAAAGTATTCTCATGATAATAAGAAAAGACAATGGAAGTTTATTAAAGCAAGAGCCAAGAAAATGATCTCAAGCTGATAGAAGGAGAAGTGGACAATTTCTCTTGATTAAAAACTTTCTCATCTGGATGGCATGGAACTGAAGACTTTCTTGTCGTGATATCAGAAAAATCTTATTGTATTACAAAAATACTCATGACCTTTTCTAAGCCCTGCCATGGGAGGGTAGGTCGGGGGAGCAATCAATCTTGCTAGCTGAGTTTTTTCTTGTTCCTAAGAAACACACTGCAAGGACTTTGTCTTTTTTTATTTGCTTTATTTGTGTGTTTTGGTCTTTAAGATTTAAAAACGGATAGCCACCACATCAAGAAATATCTGAAGGGATATCAGTCTAGACTCTGTTGAAAAAATGGAACATTTTTCATTTCAAAGCACAGTAGTTCGAGAATAGAGTAGACGAGAATATAAAATTTAGGCCAAAGGACAAGCGCTGGAACCTATGAGGTCATTAAACGCAGAAAGGGAAACTGACAGTAGGAAGGTTTAAAAGGTGTAACGGGAGGAAAACCTCACAGTTGCACTATGAAGCAATTATTAGAGAGGGCGGAAAATCCGATGGAAGAAAGAGAATATGGAAGGAGGTGCAGAGAAAGGAATGAAAGGGGTTGCAGCTGGGGGAAGGGACGCTGAAAAGAACCTTAAGTAATGCCTACAGTGCGCCAGGGGCTACAGCAGTTCGAAATCTCATATTACCTGTACTCTGGGTGTGTTGTGACAAAATTCCTGATCCAAGCTGCCGTTGTCATTGCTGTTCCAGCGGCTCTTGCACTTATGAAGTTCAGATACTGGCCAATAGTGCACGCTGTGTCGGCGTCCATGTCTAACAATCCTAAATACTGCCGCACCAATGGGACGAGACCCATGAATTCGTCACCCTGCAAAGGTGATCAGATTCAAGTGATAAACAAAAGCAATGGGACTGCCTCAAAGGAGTACATGAGGACGGTTACAAGAGCACAAAAAATTAAAATTAAAATGACAACTTACACTTAATAAATATTCAAGTAGAGAATATTCTAATTTCATTACAACTGTTCAAAGGAAGACGTGTAATTTAGCATCGTCACAAAATGCACATATTAAGACTGTAGTTCATGAGATGCAGGATATTCAAAGTCCATCGATAAATCCACATAAAATTCGGCAGTGGAAAAAAAAGGCACTACAATAGTCTCAAAGGTGTATGAGAAAGATGACTCAAGTTACAACTGTAATTGATAAAATGATAAGATATGTATTAGCTGCCATCGCAGAAAAAAAAAAAAAAAACGTTAGCACAAGATGGCCAAAGTCCAATGACGAATCCTTACCATTCCATTTATAATTTCATTCACGGTCATTTGACTGGCGTCGTCTCCCTTATCACATTCGCGAGAGAAGATATCACGGCGGAACCACAGCTTCTGCTCCAGAACTGCGTTGCGCTTCTGACAGTTCTTCATGTTCTCGTCAACCTTAAAAAAAATTAATGATGTATAAATACATACATACATGCATAGACACGCACACATATATATATATTATATATATATATATATATATATATATATATATATATATATATTTATTTATATAAATAAATAACTATATATACATACATATATTATATATATATATATATATATATATATATATATATATACATATATATATACATACAGTATATATATATATATTATATATATATATATATATATATATATATATATATATATATATATATATATATATACAGTATATACACTGTATATAATATGAAATGAGATAAGACTACATTTAACTGCCAGCTTTCTATCAATAAACTGCTCAATAATGGCTTTTCCCTCCTGACTTTTGAAGTGGAATTTTGTGTTTCGTACATATCTAATGAATCAAAGGCTGTAACTTTTACCTTCAGATACTTTACTATAATGTTAATAAGGATCTCGACTCTGGAAGTTGTTTTGTAGTATAACATCCAATAACGGTATACAAATCTTTTCTCCCTGGAAAGGACTGTCTGTGTTTTCTATTCTCCACTCTATGTATAATGTGTGTAACTTTATTATCACACAATTTTCTCTTTACTGATGGCCGCCATAGGCGTTTCTCTTTACTGGGCATCAACACTGATATCTGTGGACTGTTATGTTGCCTTTTGGCGGCCTAATAATGGAGGGGCATTTGCATGAACCTTTTTGTCCATCTGGTATCCATAATTGTCCCTGCGTTTACTAGTCTACCCTGTCGCTTTCACCACCTACTCATGTGAGCTCAGAGAAGGTCTTAAATCGTTACTTAGTCCTGAGTCCAGGTTCTCAAAAGTTGGTATGTCTTTGTCACTTTTGTCCTTTAACTCTTTTCGATGTCTACTTTGTATATTAATTGTTGTTAAATTACTTTTTACCTATTATTCTCTGCTTGCTTTTTCGTTATAAAATTGTTCTACTGTTCTTCTGCTCTTTCTATCTCTCTCTCCTGCTTGAACTTTCTTTACTAAATCTTTCCCTCCCCCCCACACACACACACACACATATATATATATATATATATATATATATATATATATGTTAGTGTGTGTGTATATATATATATATATATATATATATATATATATATATATATATATATATATAAATTCTGACTCACGTCAGGATCAGACCCAGGTCTCTCAGGTGGAAAGCAAAGGGCGTTATCCACTGGGCCATACAAGTCTAAAAGAAGTTGGAACCTGAGAGCAACTGCACCCAAAGGAATTACCTGGGCAAGCTAACTGCTTGCATACCAGTTAAGTTTTCCCCAACTTCCCGACTCAGCAATGACCCAACAGACAACATTTCATTCGAATTATCCCTTCTGAGTGAATAAGATAGAAATCATCAACACACAATCACGTGTGGAACAGAAATAAATTTCTGACTCACGTCGGGATCGAACCCAGGTCTCTCAGGTGCAGTTGCTCTCAGGTTCCAACTTCTTTTAGACTTGTATGGCCCAGTGGATAACGCCCTTGCTTTCCACCTGAGAGACCTGGGTTCGATCCCGACGTGAGTCAGAAATTTATTTCTGTTCCACACGTGATTGTGTGTTGATGATTTCTATCTTATTCACAGAAGGGATAACAAATGTTGTCTGTTGGGTCACACAGTTGGAAGTTGGGGAAAACTCGCTGGTATGCAAGCAGTTAGTTTGCCCAGGTAATTCCCTTGCAGTTGCTCTCTCACCAACTTCTTTAGACTTGTATGGCCCAGTGGATAACGCCCTTGCTTTCCACCTGAGAGACCTGGGTTCGATCCCGACGTGAGTCAGAAATTTATTTCTGTTCCACACGTGATTGTGTGTTGATGATTTCTATATATATATATATATATATATATATATATATATATATATATATATATATATATATATATATAGGACATCATAACCTGTAGTGGGCTACATGCACACTACAAGCATTAATAAAGTTTCTTTACATCCCTTCTCCATCCCAGAGCTGCTTTGCTCTCTGCCGTTTGTCATCAATTCTCTGCGTTCTCTTGCCCAGTGGCCGTCAACTTCTTCAACTCCAGTGACGCAATTCTCACAAATGAAGAGTAAATTCTTCGAACTTGCCAACAGTGTTCTGGTTAAACCATTTCTGAACGACAGCACATTGTGCGTCACTCCTTGGACTTGATATTGATTGACTGATCAGCGTACAAGTCAGTGGTAGATCACAGGAACCCCGTCCTAACTGTTGACAATTCTTCTAGAATAATGTGCCTTACCTCTATAACCGTTCAGGTATTATGGACACCCCGTTATAATTTTCCACAAGAACAACATACAACAACACGTGCTAACAACCTCTGGGATATCACACTTGAGACTTTTTGGATGACAAGACATTTGCCTGTTTGTCCGCTTTGTGTTAGTTAATGAAATTCCACCAAGAATTTTACCCAGCTTACTGTTTTCATATTTTTGTCTTTTCTTCAGTGGAAAATTGGAGGATTTATTTACCTGCCCTATAATTAGCAATTCCTTTTATTTATAGCTTCTTTGCTGCATGTTATCAGAATATTTAAGCTACTGAACATGCACTGATGACAAATCAGCTCTCCATCTTCACAGCATAACAAAAAGGACCAACTGACGGGAGAAAGCACTGCGACCCGACTTACTTTCGAGATAGGAATGAGAGTGTTCAGTTTGAAGGTGAGGATCGCCCTCGTCAGGAGCACAATGAACACTCCGAAAGCAGCGTTTTCGAAGTCTGTCAGCTGGACTTCGCACGGACGAAATTCGACCCTCCAGCCAATGTCACTGTTGATTGGGGGGATCTTGAAACGCATTGTCTGCCAGTTGGTACTCTGAATGTTCTGTACAGAAAATACACGCTGTTAGGAGAGAGCCTCTATGATACTTGGCGGAAGTTATCATTCAAATACTTTTTTAAACCTTACGAACTTTTATGTCATTATACGATACATGAAAAATAAATCTACGATAACTGATGACCATACGTTACTAAGAGTTATCTTAGAAATATACATTACAGCACTAAGAGTTATCTTATGAATATACATTACAGTACTAAGAGCTGTCTTATGAGTTTACATTACAAAGAGCTATTTTTAGAAACTTTATAATTTATATGCTAAATAAAAAGTATTGTGGCATACATTCCACTAGCTTGATACTGTATTTTGTTTTTGTTAAAAAACAGAGCACCTCTATAAACAAATATCCAATTCAGTTTCTTGCCAATTAACACATTCAACAGAAACTTTACTAGTGCTTACAGTATTTTTTAAAAAACAGAACACCCATCATAAATAATTAAATGAAAGTAATATTTGTCATTATTACTTGTTCACGCACGAAGTACGCTAATCAACGCAAACTTCTGCTTTACACAAAATATTTTCTGAACATCAATTTAAGGGCATCGAGTGCAACAAACCAAGGAAAGCACAGAGAACTGCAAAGGCCGAGCGAAGGGAATCTTACTTCAAAATGATCCATCTCTCTCTTATCATCTTGGTGCAGCTTCTCGGAGAAGAGCGATATCGAATCCCGGATGAACAGATGAGCGATGTGTTGCGCAACGGACTCTTCGACTTTGTTATCGAGCAGTTTCTGTTTGATTTCTTTATCGTACACTAATGGTATGTCATTGTACCTGCAAGAGAGACAAAGCAACTGTCAGTACGGCAACAAATGGCACAGCGTTGTACCTGTGAAGGTGAAGATTTGGCTGTCAATAGGACCACAATGGCGTGGCATTGTCCCTGTCTCTTCATACAAGTAAAAGGGAACAATTACGCTTAAACATGAAAAGAATGGTATATCACTGTACTTATAAAGGTAAAAATGGCGACAATGGTGTTCACTGTTCCTTTAAATGTAAACTATTCACCTGTAAGTGAGAAAAAAAAAAGTTGCATCACTGTTTCTCTAAAAGTGAAAAATTTGCCTGTATTGTAAAACAACTGTGAATCACTTTTCCCTATAATAACTTATAAAACAATAGTGCAGAATTATTGTTCTTAAAGTCAACAATTCACCTGTTTATGAGACAGCAATGGTGGGTCATTGCCCCATTAAAAGGGAACAATTCGCCTGTAAGGAAGACAACAGTGGTATATCATTGTTCCTTCATAACTGAACAATTCTCTTGTAAGAAAGACAACAATGATGTGTGCCTGTTTCTCTAAAAGTGAACAATTCACCTATAAATAGGGAAACAATTGTGTATCCAAGTTTCCCTAAAAGTGAATTATTCCCCTTTACGTAAGACAACAATGGTGTATCACTGTTTCCCTTACATGGAACAATTCATCTGTAAGGACGACACCAATGGTATGTCACAATGGGTTACCACTATTCCTCCAAGAGCCAACAATTAATCTCCCGCTTTACATATAAGACAGAAATCTTGATCCTTACAAGATGGATTCAGTGATGGAAAACCTCGGGTCAAATTTATTTTCATGGAAGCATTAATTTTATTTTTCCGAAAATTCCGCACAGCGTTGCTCTTTCTGCCTTTTTACAACAGTCCTTTTAAAAGCTGGCAGTCTAACATCGTCAAATTTGTCCAAAGTTAATTTTCGCCTAAGAACAAAACCTTCTATGAAGCCTTGTAAGCAAGTCAACACAGTGGTCTGGTTCAGTGATTTGGAGGCTACTCGCATGGTAATAAGAGCTGAAAGATTCCGATTCCACGCACACCTATGAATAAAACACTTGACCCAGCCTACCTTGCTCCGCACTCCGAGAGGTAACAGTCGACGGAGTCGTACCGGGACTTGGGTATCACAAATCTATCATTCCTGAGGGGTTCAAGGCCACGTTCCTCTCTCGTCCGGCAGTCGACAGACCCAGAGATCACGTCCCATCGGCAGTCGACGTCAGTGAGGTGCCCCGGAAAATCGGACTCGCAGCCGTCAGGGCAAGCTGGAAAAATTTGACGTTTGCTTTAATCTGTATTACTATTAGAGTTATCTTGATGACGTTCACTTGTGAATTATGTTTTTTTGTTCTTTCAGCAACATCCGCACAGCATTATTAATAATGAATTGTGTAGTAATACGAGACAGAAGTCTTCTGGAGCTCTCCTTTAGCTTTACTGCCACTACCCAGAGGAGCTGGAGGAAAGCTCTGAGAACTTCTCGTGTAACTCGAGTGATACACGTTTAGGTATTCCTACAAAATTCACTGAAACAAGGAAAGAAGCGTATAACAGCAAGCTGATAAAATTCACATCACGCAATTCCCTCATCCGACTCAAGAAGAATAACAATACAGAAGGAACGACTGAAAACTCACCATGACGGGGCACAGCGGGGTGAGGTGGTCGTACAAGACTTTGGCCTCGCCAATGTTGCAGGCCTGGAAAGTCATCTGGAGGCACGAGCATCCCATACCGAAACCCATGGCGTCCAAATAGACGTGGTCCACCTTCGCCGCCTCTGCCGACGTGCCGTCGTCGCCGTACTGAGTCAAGTCCTCTATGAATGGACTGGGCGTTTTGAGGTCCTTGTAAACTGAGGAGTTGGAAGGATATGTACGTGATTAGTTCGTTGTAAACTCCGACGTGACCCTATGCAGCTTTAAAAACATAGCATGTAGTGTAAGGAAAATGGTAATATCATATGCATGCACACACGCGCTCTCTCTCTCTCTCTCTCTCTCTCTCTCTCTATATATATATATATATATATATATATATATATATATATATATATATATATATATATATATATATACATATATATATATATTATATATATATATATATATATATATTATATATAAATATATATATATACTGTACTTATATTATATATCATATATATAAATATATATGTATATATTATATATATATATGTGTATATCTATATACACACAAACACAAACGCACACGCATAACATAATATATATATATATATATATATATATATATATATATATATATATATATATATATATATATATATATATATATATATATATATATATATATATATATATATATATATATATAACTGCCAGGCCACGTATGGGGGTAGTGCAGTCGGCACACCTCACGCGGTGCAATTTTAGGCATTACTTCAGGTTATTTGCTGCGTAACTTCGGCCCCTAGATGCAACCTCTTTCGTTCCTTTTACTGTACTGTACTTCCTTTTACATTCTCTTTCTTCCATCTTACTTTCCACTCTCTCCTAACAATTGATTCATAGTGTAACTGAGAGGTTTTCCTCCTGTTACACCTTTCAAACCTTTTACTGTCAATTTTCGTTTCAGCGGTGAATGACCTCATAGGTACCAGTGCTTGGCCTTTGGCCTAAACTCTTTATTCAATTCAGTTCAATTCTATATTCAATTCAAACCACCAGGAGACGATTGTAGACCTTTTTCCTTTCATTATCTACTCACAGTACTGCAAAGCATTTGTCAAACAGCAGACAACATTCATAATAAATTTGCTATTTACCTTCCAGGCTGAAAAATATCTCACAAGATAACTGAACCTTTCATCTCTTAAATCTTTACCTGTTCTGAACTTATCGTGCACACTTTGTACCCACTCTTTTAGTGTCGTCCACTTCTAGTGGTCTGTCTGTGGTCTTCCATACAGACACAGGTTCTATTTTTTTTTTATTTTAGTGGCCAACCACCTTTCACTAAAAGTGTCCTGTGTGCTTAGGCAGCCTGCACATGGGACAGTTTTAGTGGAAAGAGACCAGCCATTAAGTGGCCGGCCACTAAAATAAAAAGAAATGGAACACATGTGTTTGTATAGAAGACAGCAGACGGGTCACTAAGAGTGGACGACACTAAAAGAGTGGGTACAAAGTGGCAACCATGTCTATTTCTTGGCCACACCACTGTAAAATCTGATATTATCAGCTGGCCACTAAGTGGCTGACCACTTAATGGACAGCCACCTTCCACTAAAAGTGTCCCATGTGCGGGCAGCCTAACAGAGATAGTCGATACTCTGGTAACTTTCCTGGTTGAGCAGATACTGGACTGCAAGAGGAGGATCTTGATATTTCTATTAAGATGCTAGTCGTTGTAAGTCGCTCCTGCTCCGTGAAGCCACAAGCAAAACTATGGCAACATCCACAGGGCCTAAAGGTTCTCAAACTCATGACATTTCCGGATAGGCAAGGGGATCAGAATACCATCAAAACATCCAGAGAGCATTAAAGAAAATTGTTAAAAACTGGAACTTTCAAAGTAACCAGAATCTCCAAGTTTGACAGTTTACCTTGAAATCAGACTCTAAAGTTGTTTAAGAGACCAGACTCACGAACCAACTGAAGCCTTGCAAGGTGTAAGACTTGCAAAATCATTGACACTTTCGAAGAAACCAGAGAATCACAAAACCATGACAAGTTTCAGAGACCTGAGACAGGAAAACCATAATGATTTCAGAGACCAGAAACTTACTTGGTACATTAATGGCGACCTTCTCTCCTCTGCGTTCCCGGATGTTACGTGTCAGATTCGAGTACCGTGGGTGGCTCTGAGTGATTGCCTCCGCCGGAAAGAATAAGGAGCGAGAAGCCCCTGAAGAAGGGTCGGGTTTGGTCGGCGGGTAGGTGAAGTCGGGGCATCCCAGTCTGTCGAAGAGAGACAAGATTGATATGGGTTATTGATTGTTGTGTGCCTGAGGCTTATTTTAGAGAGCATACGTTGATGATGATATCGTAATAATAATACTAATAATGCTAAGCGCCTTCACATATGGAATTTGAAACAAGAGAGAGAAGAGCTCACCTAGGGAAGCTGGTCAACGAAAGGACGACTTCGTCGGGTTGGAGCAAGCTCTGAACCTCACTCCTGCGAAAGCTCATGTTGTGCTCCACGATGTTGAAGTGCTGGACCAGTGACCCGTACGGGTGGCCCGGCGTCCCTTCAACCATGTATTCGGCATATTCGGGACGCCATAGAGATCTCACCTCTCTGTAAGCAAAAGAAAAGGGATATGACATAGAGGTAAAGGAGTTTAAAGAAGTTTTCCTCAGTCATCAGGTGCAACTAATACTTGAAAAGGGATTTACAGGTTTTAATAACAGTAAGCAAGGGGGGTTGGATGTGTTTACGTACGTACAGGAAGATTTTTTATACAGAAATTATTTGAATTGTGTACAAAGTTCAGGGTCTTGTAACGTCTACGTCTGATATTTGATGTTATTAAATATCTTACACTTAAACCAAATATTAATACAGTTCTCTGTATATATTTGATTTCCGTCTGATGTCTGGTCACTGAATCTGTAAATGGGATACACGGAAAGATGATTCCACTTCAACAATTACGAAAGCAGTTTGACAAATGGCAGCATTTGTTAAACAAGAGCATGACGTGGGGAATCACTGTCAAACAAGACTTTCAAAGGAAGAGCAATTCAACAAAAGCAGCATGGGAGCCGAGTTATTTTTCAGTCTGGGGATTGAAATAATAATTCTGTCAAACACAGGCATGAAAAGCTTAACCATGAATGAATATATTTTCTCAAGCATGAACTTGAAAGTGGATTTTTCAAAGAAGATGCATGGCACACTAAATACATCAGAATAAGGGCATGATTAATTGAATTATGGCAAAGAGAGACATGAAAAAAAGGGAATTTCAGGAGCCAAAAATCAACTTGTTATTGCAAAGGAAGACGGAAAAAATTAATCATCATTTTCGCGTTAATTAATATTGAAAAACGAATTCCTTGCCAAACACAAACACGAAACACAGAACTGTGAATCAAAAAAGAGTATGAAAAATGGTGCATATTCGATAATAAGAGACTAGGAAATAATCATTGCCCTGCTTATCTTCTAGAAAGGAGGAAACCCGGATTTATGTGCCAAATAGGAGGATGAAAACTAAAATCATATCAATCAGAGGGTGAAAACTATAATCATCTGAAAACCAGGAAAATTGGAATTATCTGTTAACTAGACTGATAAAAAAGTGAAACGATCTAAGGCATGAACAATTTTCTGTCTAACAGGAACAGGAACATGGAAGTATTTTTAGATTAGGAGCACTCAACATTGAATTATTTGCCACACGCAGAGAGGAAAAATTGATCTGCCTGTCCAAGAGGGGCTGAGATAACAGCTGTACCGGTAAAAAAAAAAGGTTGGGGGGGGGGGAAGTATAAGGAATTATCTGTCACACTTGATAAAAAATGGTATTACCGATTACACATATGCATGAGAAATAAAAATATGGGAAAAAATGTCACACTTGATAAAAAATGGAATTACCGATTACACATATGCATGAGAAATAAAAATATGGAAAAAACAAGGAAAATGGAATTAGTTATTGAACATAAGGAAGATAAATGGACTTAGGTATCGAACAGAATGAAAATGTTATTAGTCATCGAACAGAGATAAAATGGAATTAACTATCGCACAGAAGGAAAACAAAAATGGCATTAGCTTTCAAACGGAAGGGAGGAAAATGGGGATCAGCTGTCAGAGAGAAGGAATAAAAATGAAATTAGCTGTCAAGCAGGAGGAGGATTATGGAATTAGCTGTCTAACAAAAGAAAGAAAAATAGAATTAGCTATCTAACAGAAGGAAGAATAATGTTACTGTTTATTAAACAGAAGGAAGAAAACTGGAACTAACTATCAAACAGAAGAACAACAATAAAATTAGCTATCGAACAGAAAGAGGAAACATGTTATTAGCTACAAAACAGAAGAAAAATGAATTATTAACTACCTAACAGATGGAAGGAAAGTGGCATTAGCTATCTAACTGAAGAAAAATAAGATTAGCTATAGCAAAGAAGGAAGAATAATGAAATTAGCTATCGGATGGAAGGATGGCAAATGGAAGAAGAAAAATGAAATTAGCTATCTAACAGATGAGAAAAAAATGAAATTAGCTATCTAACAGATGAGAAAAAAATGAAATTAGCTATCTAACAGATGAGAAAAAAATGAAATTAGCTATCTAACAGATGAGAAAAAAATGAAATTAGCTATCCAACAGAAGACAAATAGAATTAAATATCGAACTGATGGGAGAAAAACAGGATTAGCTATTGGACAGAAAGATAAAAAAAATAAAATTAGAAAAACTGAATTAGCTATCGAATAGAATGAAGAGAAATGGAATTACCATTTGGACAGAAGGAAGTAAAATGGAATTTGCTAGCGAACAGAAGGGGGAAAAAATATTATGTATTAAAGAGAAGGACGAAAAATGGAATTACCTTTTGAACAGAAGGAAGAAAATGGAATTAGCACTCGAACAGAGAGAAAAAAGTGGAGTTAGTTATTGAACAGGTTCAATAGGTAACCTAATTCCATTTTTCGTCCTTATCTTTAATAAACAATATTTTTCTTCCTTCTGTTCGATAGCAAATTCCATTTTACTTCCTTCTGTCGAAATGGTAATTCCATTTGTCTTCATTCTATTCGACAGAAGAAAGAAGAAAAATGGAATTAGCTGTCAAAGACAAGAAAAATTGAGCAGAAGGCAGAAAAATGGATTTGGCACTCGAACAGAAGAGAAACGGAATTAGCTATCAAGAAAAGTGGAGTTACCTATTGAACAAAGGGAAGTAAAATTCTATTATTTATTGAACCGAAGGAAGAAAATGGACTCAGCTATAGAACAGAGGGAAGAAAACTGGAATTAGCTATCTAAAAGACGAAAAATGGAATTAGCACTCGGACAGAAGGAAGAATAATGGAACTGGCATTCGATCAAAAAGACAAAAAAAAATGGAATTAGCACTTGGATAGAAGGAAGAACAAACGAATTAGCTATCGAATAAATGGAATAAATGGAATGAAAATGGAGTTAGCTATCAAACAGAAGGAAGAAAAATAAAATAACCTATCGAACAAAAGGAAGAAAAAAGGATTTTGTTATTAAACAGAAGGAAACAAAAATGAAATTAGCTATCCACCAGAAGGAAGAAAAATGAAATTAGCTATAAACAGAGGAAGAAAAATTAAATAAGCAATCAAACAGAAGGAAGAAAAGATGAATTTGTTATCAAACAAAAGGGAGAAAAATTATATTATCTATCAAACAGAAAGAATAAAAATGAAATTAGTTATCAAACAAAAGGAAGAAGAATTGAATTAGTTATCAAACAGAAAGAATAAAAATGAAATTATTCATCAAACAGAAGAAATAAAAATGAAATTAGTTACCAAAACAGAAGGAAGAAAAGATTAAATTATCTATTGAACAGAAGGAATAAAAATGAAATTAACTATCCAACGGAAGGAGTAAAAATGAAACTAGCTATCCAACAGAAGGAAGAAAATTGAAATAAGCTATCAAACGTACGGAAACGAAATGGAATTAACCCTGAAACAAGAATAATAATGAAATCAGCTATCCAACAGAAGGAAACAAAAAAGAAATTAGCATCGATAAAACAGAAACAAGGAGAATGAGATCAACTATCAAAACTAGCTTCGCCAAATAAATGGGATTCGCTCACTTGGGATTTGTTTCTTCTGCTTCTCTGAGCACTTCCAGGAGTTCTGAGCCGCGCAGGGAGAGTCTGGCCTTCCTGTTCTCGTGGTCCAGCTTGATGATCATGTATTCAATCTGCGACGAAGAAGAAGATGTAGAGTCTTTAGTGGTGTTATAACAATGACAACTGTTCTGAATCCAAGATTCTAAAGCTTTATCATTATCATTACAAGACGAAGATAAGGTTTAACTTTAATCCCTATAATTACTGTAATTTAAAACCAGAGTTACCTGAATTGAAAGTTTCCATACAACAATAAGAACGCGTGTGAAAAATACAAAGATATAACAAACAATCAAAGAGAAATGTCGGTGCTGGGGTTTTCAAACAAGCACACATTGAGGAAAAGAAAAAAGAAATTTCGATTTATAGTGAACCAGATGTGTGATGTGTAAATACTGCCCATCTTTACATGCAATTAAAAATGATGTTTATGTAACTTACAAATAATAACAGGAGAAAAGAACGAAAACAATAATTATCACAGCTACGAGACAAGGGATTTATTCTGCACTCGACTTGCGCCCGTGACGGTGCAAAAGTACTCAACAGAACCTACTCGTCCAGTTCTTACTTCATCAAGAGTTACATCACCTACTGACAAGTTCATATACCAAGTCTTCAAATTTTCTCCTGAATAAAAACCCACACAAGTAAAACAAAAAGTCTCGTTAAAATATAAACCCGTAAACAAGTATACAACAGCACTCTCAGTGAAATTACAGTAGGACGCACAAACAATTACTGATATGCAATAATAGCTAACTTAAATATCTCGGTAACAAGTGGAGTAATTCTCACTTGAATACAGATTCGCTATCCAGTGCTGATTCAAAAGCATGCAAACAGGTAACAAAACTCTTGCTGAAATAAGAAATCGCTAAAAGTCAGCAGACAAGAGAACTCGCAACAGGCTGAGTTATTCTCGCAAAAATAAACGTTCGCAAAATACCTCCTGCCCAAAATCGGTTATATGAATGGCCAACAGGTGTTGCTGGTCTGACCCACAGTTGTTGGCGGCACGAGGAGAGCTCTAAAGCTTCGTAATAAAGTGAGAATGAATTTTTTCTTTATTTCAATTCAAGTTTATGTCAGGGAGACTGGCTCTATTCTATCCACGAGTTATGGAAATTTAACGAATATATCTGTCGCTAAGATAAGAACTGGCTAAATCCCTCGTTGAATAAAAAAAATTCATAATAAAAATTATCTTTATTTCACACGCGTGTTAAGCTGGCAATCAAACCAATTACAGGCTGCTATAGAGCAAGAGCCTGTGCCAGCACAAAGCTGGATAAATCTAAGTAGTAGTCAGACCAAGACAAAATCAGCTTCTTTAAATCTTCATTCCTAAGGTTATTCAGCACACAGAAACTAGCCTGAATAAATATGTGACCTTGAATAAGTCTGTGAAGTTCAACTAGTCAGGGATGCCTTTCGCATACCCGTGTTCACAACAATCTCTTAGCCAAGGTAAATATTTTTTATCCTAAAGACATGTTTCGTCCAAGAGAAGTGCATGATTGTTTGAGAGAAGACACAATCTTCGTTAGAGTTAACTGGCTGAAGTAACGATCAAATTCGGCTTCTAATTCTACAGTGCAGGAACGTACGGCTTCGCTTTCTTACTTTCGGCAAAATAAAAAAGAAAACTTAAGGCAATGGTGAATGTTGCTTAAAAGCAGCATTCCAGCCCTTCCAACTTCTTTTGAAGGAGATAATAATGGAGGAAGTACGTTCTCTGTACTTCAGAAAAAGTAAAAGTGCACTAATTTCTCGAAGATTAAAACACCAGAACAGACTCCACCTTATGCGCCAGAGTTTAAAGGGAAAGAGGGAAAGATCGCATTTTTCCCAATAATCCTACAACTTTAAGCACCCCTCTTGGTGTGAATATTTCACATACCGCATTCCAGATGTCACTCAACACACAAGAGTTATTGCCAGGACTGTGTGCGGGGTATAGTACCAGGACTGTAATTTAAAAAAAAAAAATCGATAAACTACATATTAAAAGGCAAATGAAAACATCCCGGGCCAACTTCCTGCTTCGCATTTAGGATGAGGCCGCTCTCTAAATGACGAGCAAAGGAAGAAAAGAATCCGCAAAGTATTGTGCTCGGGGAGGGAACTTCCCCTAAAGAATTTTTACCCTACTAATACCCTTCTGTCTGTCTGTCTACTTAAGGACTGTACTCTGAATGCACAACCTCGTGCCGTCAGATCATCAGCTTTACAACTAAAGAGGATAAGTTGGGCTTTTGCTGACGCATCTTCCATTAGACGAGTCACTGACGAACAGGAGTGTTCCGCTTCCTAGAAGCACGCACGCAGCAATAAAGGGGAGATATATATATATATATATATATATATATATATATATATATATATATATATATATATATATATATATATATATATATATATATATCTTTCACCAACATGCCGGCTTTCCCAAATACCCTATGTGGCTTGTGGCTTCAAAGTACAAACTAGGAATAGAAGCCCATATTCGTTCTCCAACTGATGAACTAACCTGAATCCTTCACAATGAACTTACACAAACAAACAATGAATAAATAAATCAAGAAACTCACACACACACATATATATATATATATATATATATATATATATATATATATATATATATATATATATATATATATATATTAAATCCGACACACACCTCAGCTCCAACAATCCCTCAGCTTTAGGAAACGTTCTACGATCCAGGAACCTTGAATTCGAGGAGGAAATAAAAATGGCAGACATGTCCACGCCAGAATACAGAACACAAAGGCTTGAGAGACGTTTCTACCTCCACTGCATACACAGAAGAGCGTAAGTCTGAGTCCTGACAGATATACGTACGTATGAACAATTAAGATTACATAATGCGTAGCTTATTCAGTTATGTGAAATAGCCTTCATTAGAGAGAGAGAGAGAGAGAGAGAGAGAGAGAGAGAGAGAGAGAGAGAGAGAGAGAGAGATCTACATGACTGTGGTACAATATTTTTAATCTGGAAGATTTTTTTTCGCAGTTTTCAGCGTCCATTTTTGTAGTTCCATTTCTACTTTCCAACTGTGGATCTACTAAATTCAAATCATTACGACTACTCTCTCTCTTTCATTTGTTACATAACTAAACTCTCCCTTAAAGCTAACACTACATACAACTAAATTCTCCATCCCTCTGAAAGACGCTAACATATTAAACAACAGTAAAATGACGCTTCATAAAAATTCTCTCACTAATATACAGTGCCACGCAAGAGCTTAAATCTCTTGCTCTATTTCTCTCAAAATGGACACGCAAGTAAACTCCGTTTCTCTCTATGATGCACTGTCACATGATAACTACGCTCTCTCTCTCTCTCTCTCTCTCTCTCTCTCTCTCTCTCTATAAAACACACTATAAAGGCAAATTATTTCCTTTTTCTTCAAGAGTGACACTTCAACACTTCTTTCCCTCTCAAGCCACTTCACAAGGTGAAGTGGCTCTTCTCATTTTGTTGAGAGAGAGAGAGAGAGAGAGAGAGAGAGAGAGAGAGAGAGAGAGAGAGAGAGAGATGACAATGATATGTCAAATGAAGAAAAAAACCAGAGCCATCATGAAAGCAAGATTTTATAAATCAAAGGATATATATACTGCATATATATATATATATATATATATATATATATATATATATATATATATATATATATATATAGAGAGAGAGAGAGAGAGAGAGAGAGAGAGAGAGAGAGAGAGATGAAATGATATATATATATATATATATATATATATATATATATATATATATATATATATATATATATATATATATATATAGAGAGAGAGAGAGAGAGAGAGAGAGAACTGCATATACGCACGCACACACACACACACACCATACGTTGTTACCAGGGAAAAGAATCAAGTCATTTTCAGCCTGCTATTGCGTAATTCAGTGAGCAGATCAAGCCAGGCAGACAGTCTGTTTGTGTGAGTGCGCGCGCGCGCGCATGCGTTCCCGAGCCCGCTTGATTGCGTCATGCGAAGCCCCCAAAGCAAGCACCAACCTTCGACAACAGCTCTGACATAAACACTGCCAGGTACTCACTCGAGCGCGGTTGTCAAGGATTTGCATTGGTTCAGTGACTTAAATTTGGTTCACTTTGAGCATTTGTTTACAGACACCCTCCTGCCCTTGCAAGGACAAAACCTTCGCCTAGCTAATGTACAGGACATAATTATCTCTTTTACTCACATTTCACAAAAATACATATGAACTAAATCTGGAGATTCAACGGAATTAAGTATCAACATATGACCTATCCATGACGTATCCAGGCCGTCAAAAATGACGGTGGCATTATAGAGGGTCGGAGTTGTGAGACGTTAGGCCTACGGCCTAAACGTGAAGTTCATGACCCACAGGCCATTTTGGAGCAAGAGAACAGGTAATCATTAAAAGGCAGAAAGCAAGGAACCTGAGGCCTAAGTGGGGACGATGCAACGAACCTTAGTACTGTCTATCTACAGTGTGCCAGGCGGTACATCATTTATGCGACTTCACTAAAAAAAACTTTTAACTTTCAAGCACATGGCGAAGTGGGAAACGATACATCCCCTCTTCTCGTGCGTTGCTGAAACAGCAAAGTTAATTATATATACCTTAGTTTTACCAGACCACTGAGCTGATTAACAGCTCTCCTAGGGCTGGCCCAAAGGATTAGACTTATTTTACGTGGCTAAGAACCAATTGGTTACTTAGCAACGGGACCTACAGCTTATTGTGGAATCCGAACCACATTATAGCGAGAAATGAATTTCTATCACCAGAAATAAATTCCTCTAACTCTTCATCAGCCGGTCGGGGAATTGAACTCCGGCCCATCGAGTGACAGTCCGCAGCTAAACACCAAGTCAGTACTAGAAGCGTCAGACGAAAAACCTTCAGGTAATCAAGTTACTTTAGGCATCAGCCAAATCTACTATTCCCCACCCCCACCCCCACCTCTCTCTCTCTCTCTTCTTCTTCTCCAAGGACAAAACTTCACGTCAACTCATGCACCTCAGTCGCTCCACGGCCGTGAGAATCTTCGGCTGTACGACAAAGGATGAATTTGAATGATGCCTCTTGGGGCAAACGCACACGCTAACTCTCTCACACACACGCACACACATACATCTATCTATCTCTTTCAATATACATTATATATATACATACATATATATATATATATATATATATATATATATATATATATATATATATATATATATATATATATATATATATATATATATATATATATATATATATATATATATATATATACATACATACATACATATACACATATATAGAATATATATACATATACAAAACAGTTCTAATAGAGTACGACATTAACCTTTATAGTAATCTCTCTCTCTCTCTCTCTCTCTCTCTCTCTATCGATTTCTCTTTTCGATTAATCGTTGTAGTTTCAAAGAAGCATTTCACATTTCATATTACATTCGAACTGCACTGTTCCTGTTAATAATAACGCTACTACTAATAATGGTAATGGTGATAATTATAATAAAATAACAACAGAAGACGAAGAGTGCTCCATAATTAGACAAGAGGGTATGTCATGAAGAACTCGTGGTCTAACAAACTCAAGACTAAATGAATTCTCATCTGTTCACCACGATCCAAGGAGGTCGTCCGTATATTTCATTCATTCCCAAATGTCGAAAATAAAAAAAAAAAAATACACGAACTAGCAAAGTGAACGATCCATGTTTCTCACCAGCACCGCAAAAGCAGTCCGATGAAAAGCTACGGAAGAAATTCTGTGAAATTTTGGGGGAAGGGTTGGCCATGGGCCAAGGACGCGTCCACTGGATTTTGAGATGGATCCGGACAAAGGCTTCGTCCTTATTCCTAAGAACGTCACCCACTCTCCCGTTTCCTCGTCCTTCGTTGGGACGGGAAGGCCTGAAGCGTAATATATAACGAATCTAACGCATGACAAGACTTGCATTCTAACAGAGTACTTTATGGAATAGCAACATTTGCAGCCCCCCGAAAGCCGAGCATTCTAGCAAACACAAAGACTCGCAGCCTTCACTCCCTGTCCTATTAAATAGCAAAACAAGCCACTTAATTAATGAGCATTTTACTGTTCAGCACAACTTGCAGTCTTGGCGAATAAGTGACTCGACTGAACGGTGACTCTGCAAGAAAACAAAAGAAGATGCATACAAGCGCTATGCTGATAACCGTCCAGTTCAGAATACTGTCAAAATCGTAACGTATAACTGATCTATCTTTCTCCGGAACCCCCTGTTAAATATCGAGGGTATGCGCGCATGCCCATGTCAAGGATATGAAATTGACATGCGCACAAAACCATTCAGTCTCAAATAAGCTAAAGGAAAGAAATCACGATTTTGTATCTTAACCACCACGAGAACACTTTCTCGAGAAAGCAAAATAAGAGAGAGAGAGAGAGAGAGAGAGAACACTTGAGCAGCTCTGGTGCCCGCCATGGGCCTGAAAAGCAATGCTTGCTGGCGGCCTGTCAGCAAGCACTGTCAGCGTACGAGAGAGCACGCTGGCTGACACGTGATGACGCGTCGCCTCTTGAGAGTGCGTTCAAGGACACAAGAATGACAGCAACGAAAATGGCGGTAAATGATGCGAAAGTCATAAAAAAAAACATTCGAAAAGAAAAACACACAACAATATCACCGAGACTTGTAATGCTGACATTGAAAATTAATCGTAAAAACTGGTGATAAAAATAAATGCAGCTGAAAGTCATGGTATCACTGATTACAACATTAGGATTTACTTATCACTACCTTTATCAGGACTACAGCTTACGAAAACAACAATAAACAGAAGCACAACAAAACGGTCAAAGATAAGAATTAAAATAACAACAAAGAATAAAAATGTTAATAGTCACGTTCTGAACAATACTCAAAGTAAATTATAGCAACATCGTTGACTTACAGGCTGTTTCATCAGGCGTCACATGAACACAAAATTAAAAAAAAAAAAAGAAGAAAGAATAAAGGCGGTAAAAGGGGCGCTGAGGGAAATGAGAGTAAATAGGACCGAGGGTAAAGGAAAGACAGAGAGGAAAAGAAAAAAGAAAAAGACTGGAAGGAGGGTAAAAAAAAAAAAAAAAAAACAATGCAAATAAAGAGACGTGGAAAAACTAATAGACAACTTATAATAAATGGAAACAGAAACAGAATCAGGAAGAATGAAAGAGAATAACGGAAGGAAGAATTTGAGAAAAAAGTCTAAAATATACAAGGAGGAAGAAGAATAAGAAAAGGAAGAGGCGAGGACAGCAGGAAGGGAAGGAAGATTTATCGCGAAGAATCAGGAATAACAGAAGAGGAGAACAGGAAGAAAAAAATCAGGAACAACAGACGGGATAACAGGAAGGAAGGGTAAGAGAATACAGTATAAAATATAACAAGGAGGAAGAGGAGGAAGAAAAGGAAGAGGAGGGGACAGGAGGAAGAGAAGGAAGACGCATTCTGTGCCATCCAGCAATCAGAGGCAATGTCTAAGAAGAGGGCAATTTAGGGCTTTGAAAGAGAGAGAGAGAGAGAGAGAGAGAGAGAGAGAGAGAGAGAGAGAGAGAGAGAGAGAGAGAGAGAGAGAGAGAGAGAGAGAGAGAGCAATGCATTTTCAGGTCACATGCGGCGATAAATATAGCAGAGGCCACAGGAACTGAATGCAGATGGAGATGAAGCTTTCGTGTTATTTTAACACATCGGTAAATTCGAAAATGTTTTAAAATAGGGAGGACGTGCTAGGCACCTTAATCTTTTTGTTAACCCGACGCCCCCCCACCCCCGCCTCTCTCTCTCTCTCTCTCTCTCTCTCTCTCTCTCTCTATATATATATATATATATATATATATATATATATATATATATATATATTACACACAATATATATAAATAAATAAATAAATATAAATATATATAAATATATATATATATATATATATATATATATATATATATATATATATATATATATATATATATATAAATAATGTGTGTATGTATACACACACACACGCAACATATATATATATATATATATATATATATATATATATATATATATATATATATATATATATATACATATACAGTATGTGTGTGTGTGTGCGTCAAAATCAGCTCGAAACTCCCTGCATCATGACATCGCAAAACCCGGCGAAGAAAAGTTTTCAAAATCTGATATTCTGACTTTGCATCTGCCCACTTCCCAAAATTTCTTTCGGAGCCCGTTTCTCTCTCTCTCTCTGAGTATCAACAGCTTCCCGTTTCCCACCGCTTCGCAGAAAAGCACTTAAGCACTTTGGCAACCAATGGAACCGTTCCATTTCCCACAATAAACTGAATCCGAGGGGCCACTTAACTCTGAGCAAAGGGAAAAACGGTTGTCCTTATGGGAAGGCGTGAAACAGAAACCAGGTGTGTATAACCTTCCAGAACTGACGATTCGGTCATGATATTTATCTGCGCAGCGCTGTCACTGTCTTCCTTTACGTCTAATTGTGAGAAGAACAAAGAAACTCTCTTAACCTGGATTAAGGTCGTCAGTCCTTTTAATCTCGCCGACCCGACCAGTTCTAAACTGAAACGTCTGTACTGAGAGAAGTCAAAAGAGAAACTATGCAAAACTAATAAAACAGCCACTTTCATAATAAAGCTTTAAAAAGCTTTACTTGGTTTCTCATTTCTCTGTGTACTTTCATTATATAGCATAACATATAAACAGAATTTCTCATCCTTT
>NC_089752.1:103307320-103337320 GCF_040412425.1 Macrobrachium rosenbergii
TTCTTGATCTCCAAAGTTAAGCCACAATTACGATTTTTTTTTTTTGGATTAAGTAGTTAGATATGAAGATGGTAATACCACAGGGTGCTTAGGAATTTGTATTTTATTGGCCAGGTGTGACTAAGATATATTTGGCTTAAAATGAACACTGAAAAAAAGGTAGTAATTTCGTTGCAAGTAATTTTTTAATGAGGGGGTATGTCTATCACAGAAGCATTCGGTCTGTTACTTTTTTCTGAGACGGGATTGTAAACCACATTTAAACCGATTTAGGTTTTCAATGTTGATTTTATTGAAGTAATAAAAATTATTATATTAATAATTCTCATAAATTATGATAAAATTTCACGTAAATCCTGGTCAAAAATTAATGTAATAGGGGATTTGGATTTATGGTATAGGTTAATCATACGTCTGGCAGCGCCGGGGAAAAAAAGGTGGAATATCAGGTGAAAAATGAGAATAAACACAGAACAATGAAGGGAAAAGTGACATAAAGACGAAAATTTCATTTGTTTTGTCTGTTTGTATATCTGTCAAGGGGTTGGGGTTTGATTTTGAGTCTTAAAATTTCATGGGGTAACACAGGACGTGTGCAAAATTTTGTATGGGTCTGTCAAGCGGTTCGGATTTCTATAGTGGACAAACAAATATACAAACATTCACTTTTCTATATATATATATATATATATATATATATATATATTTTCTTCCTTATGTTTGGTATTTAATAGCTTCGTTGTTAAATGAAAACCACGGCTGCGTTAAATACTGTATTATCAAGCTATAAAGTAAATTAGGAGTCTTCTGCCTCGGCTCCAGTATGAAAAGCAAGTGGTAAGTCCTAAGGATCAACCACACCCGGCTCGGTGTGAAACACATTTACACACAAACACACTTTCAACCTCGAACACGAGGCAAAATGAAAAATACGACAAAAACACATTTTTACAAACGGACAAATCTTCAAAAGGATATCAATGCAAAACGCAACATCATCCTTGAATAGAATAAATATGCCGTCAAGTAGCAAACTGACAACAGTCTCGCACCTGACGCAGGCGTTGTCATTAGCTAAGAATTTTTTTTTTTATAATAACTTTCGAGTATCATCTCACTCTTATTGTTGTTGTTGTTATTATGATTATTATAATTTCAAATTTCATTTTAATAGTTTGTGGAGGATTCATATGTATACACACATACACACATATACTGTATACATACATACTATATATGCATATTCTTATATATATACTATATATATATATATATATATATATATATATATATATATATATATATATATATATATATATATATATATATATATATATATATTATATTGTGTGTGTATATGGTTACAACAAAATAACGTGATTTTCTTAACAGACATCCACCCCCTAATTAAATACAAAGGATGTCTCTCTCTCTCTCTCTCTCTCTCTCTCTCTCTCTCTCTCTCTCTCTCTTTTACATCACGGAGATGTCAGTGACCTCGTACCATTATGAAAGAAAATTACTGACGGCCCTTTACAATTCAAGGTCACTACACTTCTCCCGGAACAAGTTGTACGATGAGTTAAGGGTACTTAGAGAGAGAGAGAGAGAGAGAGAGAGAGAGAGAGAGAGAGAGAGAGAGAGAGAGGTATGTACTTTTATTTTACTGTGTGTGTGTGTGTGTGTGAGAGAGAGAGAGAGAGAGAGAGAGAGAGAGAGAGAGAGAGAGAGAGAGAGAGAGGTATGTACTTTTACTGAGAGAGAGAGAGAGAGAGAGAGAGAGAGAGAGAGAGAGAGAGAGAGAGAGAGAGCACATGCTTCAGCAGAATACTTTATAAATGGTTTCACCCCCGTGAAGTGAGGACTACCTCGTCGAGGCCCTCCCGTTGCCATGGCATTCATCTTTCTCCTCGCTCTCCCCCTACCCTGGCTGCGACCCAAAATAGTCGACTGACAATTAGGGACCTAATTCACTACTTGGGTCAAGAAAGGCACATTAAGTTTTAATTTTTTTTTTTTTGAGGGACACAAACATACACACACCATCTGTCCCTCTTTCTAAAGCGAAAAATAAAATTCCTAATGAAATTTTTATCCGGAATACACTGCAACCAATAACGCATAATGTTCCTTCCCAGGGCGCACTGTACGCCCGGCCCCATAAACATGATTTATAAGTATGATTACGACGTCGCTTTCTGCGAGACCATTATAGATTTCTGGAAGGATATGGATGGGATTCCTGGATGACGAGACTGCGTCACTTTTCGCGGCATATTCTCTCTCTCTCTCTCTCTCTCTCTCTCTCTCTCTCTCTCTCTCTCTCTCTTATGTATTAGGGCCGGGAGCGGATAGAACAGGCCCAATCTGGTTTATTTGCAAAAAAAAAAAAATTACAGGTACGATACAATGACATACCTTCAACGTCTTTCCCCCTCCCCTAGGAATATACCACCTCCACCCCACCCCCAACGTTCTCTCTTATAGAGTTCTTGGAGACCATTTTCCTTGCTTTCAGAATAACTGTACAACGCTAGCAGTGGTATACCATGACTAACTGTCATACCTACTTCTCTTTCTCTGTCGTTTTATGCTCAAAATTATCATTACGTTTATTTCATTATTCATAACACGAATGGTTTACAGCCCTTCAAAATAACTGACAGTGATAACTCAGGTTTATGTGCCTTTTTTTACATTTATTCAATAAATAGGTATTCTACTCTGTAAAAATATTTTTGAAAGTCATTGGCCTTTCACGCTTATGCCATATGGTTCAATATAATAATAATAATAATAATAATAATAATAATAATAATAATAATAATAATAATAATAATAATAATAATTCTACGTCTCTATAAGAAAGGCATACAACTCAGACAACATAAAGTAAATAGAAATCAAGAACTCAAGGAATAATGTTATATATATATATATATATATATATATATATATATATATATATATATATATATATATATATATATATATATAATTCTCATCTAAATTCAAGTAGCTTCCAGGAAGCTCTTATTCATAACTTTTTTTTAAGGCCAATGCTATTTACGGAACTGAAATGTCAAAATCCTAGGTAAACTACAAAAAAAAAAAAAAAACTTCCTATCAATATCCAAAGAAAGTTCATCACTTCCCTTAATATCAGACGGTTTTTGAATTACTTACTGACGGTTTGGGTAACATTATGTTTCGCTAAAACGGGATTACTAATACTATATATATTATAATGTATACTTATATACAAACACAAAATGTATACATACACATATATAAGTATATATACAATGTATGCATATAGACGTATACTGTATATACACAAAAACACATATATAGTGTGTGCACATACACACGCTACACACGTTTGCTTACATACGTGAATGAATAACAAGGAATGAAACGCCGGTCTCAGACTTACAGCACTCAAGTGGCTCCTCCACACTTCAATCTACGCATCAAAAATCCCGACAAGAATAGTAGCCCAAGTGACACGAGGTCTCAAACTGAGATTATTCATCGCTCCCTGTTCTTGGAAATGCCCTTCACGCCACACAGCCGCAGTCCAAAAAGCTCTCCAATCAAACCGCTCGTCAGCCAAAAGTAAGATAAAGAGTAACTTGGCCAAAACATGGCTTAGTTACTCAACGGCGTGTAAAATCAGTGCGGAATAAGACGTGTTGTGGTGGGCAACAAACATTATTTGTTCCTCTTCCGGATGTTTCAAGTATAAATTTGTTTGTTTTTGAAGGAGGGCAAACATAGACCAAGTATGGCTCTACAGAGAGAGAGAGAGAGAGAGAGAGAGAGAGAGAGAGAGAGAGAGAGAGAGAGACTTGCTTCTGATGATTATACAACTCCCGAGATGTGTCAACACTGACACAAAAGCCCGGGGAAAAAAAAAAGCGCGGGATAAATGGCCCCCTTCCTCTTTAACGCTCCCTTCACAAACTCCATAGGCCTGGTTCCAGCTCTATAGGTCGATGGAAGAAAGCAAGGAAACGTGACCTTGACACCACCAGCAGTAGGCCTAACCGCCCAAGGCCTTGCGCCGACTGATAGCATCTCCCAGAACATTTCGTTTGCTGCTGTAGTACTAGACACACCAAAAGTAGGTCAAGTCGTTGTCTTTTTTTTTTTATTTGTTTTCGTGTTTCCATTCTTTATTATGATTATTGTCGTTATTGTTATATGCATTCCACTTTTCTGCAATTCATTTATAAATAGTCCATTGCCTAGATTCCTTTTTAAGTGGACGAATTAAAATATTAAAAGTCCTCTAAGTGGTTTGTCTATTACAATCATTCTTTTTCTAGTAATCTGTTCTGTTCATTAGTAATTTACTGCCCAATTCATTATTTTAATGATTACCATTTCAACGAATTCTCCCTCCTTTTTTAATATACATTTTTAAAAGAAACATTAAAATGTTTAAAAATTCAATTTCCTCGCAATGAAGCCTTATAAACATAAAGAAAAATATCAAAATTCAGGAAGTTTACCAAACCTACTTCAGTTTTATCCAACTTGAAAATATTTCATGTAGCTATGTTACAGTAACAGCACTCATTACGATAAGATTAATAACAGCGTTCATTAGGGAAACCCACATTTATAAAAACAAAACGCAAGAGCTAAAAACTATAAAATAATTCTTTTTTTCGATTTTGCGTAAACACTAAGGAGAAACACCTTTTAGGTGCTCAAAGTCTCTGTCTAAAATTTTTAGCTTTTACAAATAGTACAGTTTATATACATCAATCTGGATTTTTTTTTAATAAACCTATCAGCATTACCATCGTCAACATCATCTTCATCATCATCATCATCATCATCATCAACTCTCACCATTATCTTTGCCCCTGTTTTCATCATATCATCATGAAACCTCTGTCATTTATCGACGAACATTTTACAGCTATTGCGTCATCGTCAGAGGACCGTGGTCAGACTTGATCGGTACAGTATTTCGCTATCGTGGAGCGAATACCTTCCTCTGACTCATCATTCCTACCTGGCTCTCTTGAAGCGGAAGGCAACATGGCCGCTTTGTTGCGAGTTATCAAAATGAGACAAAATTTTAAATCAAACAGTGAACATCACCATCTGTGGTGATGTAGGAAAGTTTGCAGAGCCAGTTCCCCTCCATGGAAATGAAGTATGGCTACTGAATACACATGAAAAAATAAAAAGTTGAAGCAATGAGAAAGTTACGTAGGCGAATGGATGGATCACAGTACCTAGAGATGTTCGATCGTGTGAAAAGAATGGCAAATGATAAATTGGTGGAAAGATTGTTAAATTCAGAAGTGTCAAGGGAGGGAAGAGACGAAGACCTAGAAAGGGTTTGATATATGGTTTGAAAGATGTACTGGAAAGGAATGGCCTAAATAGATAATGACAGATAGTGGTGAATGTTAGCGAGTGTAGGGGAGTCTGACGCACTGCTGATGAGCCTATTGTGAAGCAGCTAATATTATGAAATGTTTCACTGCACAAGGGTTCATTCATCCCTCAGCAGTTAAAATATCACTGTGGCAGTCCGTTTTATTGATCTCCAGAGCCACCCCTCTCACAGAGGAAATGACTTAATGTGATAAATATATATATATATATATATATATATATATATATATATATATATATATATATATATATATATATATATATATATATATATATATATATATACAGAGTGAAAGAATATTTAGTCACCAGGACGCGAACACCCGTGAGATTAAGGTTCCAATAATAAATCTCCCGCGTCATGCTACGTAACTTACTTACCACTATCGAGTCGGAAGGCCAATGATGCCAAGTCATCCTTACCTTGACATTCTCTCTCTCTCTCTCTCTCTCTCTCTCTCTCTCTCTCTCTCTCTCTCTCTCTCTCTCGTAACGATGATTCGTAAGATCTAAAGGGCTTTGATCTCTTACGTAAACTAAAAAAAAAGGGATGAATATTGACGAAAGCCGTACTAAGACATAGCCTGAGTGTGGGATTAGGCTCAAGTCGGTATTCCTACTGCTACTTACTCAAAGGCAGTAAAAAGATTAGTTGATCATTAAAAATAATCACAATCAATTATGACCACGATGTTGTCAATAATGCAAGTAATGGTAAGAGATCGACAAAGGTAAATGACTACATCTACCAATACTATCTCTCGTGCGTAAGGGGGTGTTTGTACGTAAGAATCTTCCGCTGACGTGCATTATGGAGTTACATGAATATCAGAGAGAGAGAGAGAGAGAGAGAGAGAGAGAGAGAGAGAGAGAGAGAGAGCTCTGGGTGTTATACACCATAATCGACTGCGACAGGGCTCCGTTGACGCTGAGACTGCATTTCTTTGACAGGGAAGATTGCAACAGAGCCCTAGACTCTATCTTTACGTTCACACAGTTGTTAGACGTATGTTGCATCTGTCGCTAATTCTCTCTTCCTTTTTCTCTATATTTCTCGCTATATATCTTTCCTCGATCTCTATCGTTTTTCAACCAACTGCTAGCCTCATAACAATATGGCACTCGCCGGCTGAAATGAAATTAAGTTTATTTTCTTTTATGCAGGACGCAGACGAACACAGCAATCCGTAGACGATTAAGCTTTGCTCTTCTGCTTATAACTGGTGCAGTCGTATCGCTTTCTATTTTTGAGCCCCAACGGGGTACCTGTTGCTGCTATTTCTTGTGCTTCGCTCTAAATAATGTGGTTGTCAGTGTCAGTGTCATTAAGTCTATGTGCATCTGTGCCTTCAGTTCATGTTTACGTCCGCGTAGGTTGTTCTATATATATATATCCAAGTAATACTATTTTTCCTACAGTGTGTCTGACAACTGGCTGCAAGCATATGCTGACTGTCTGTCTGTCTGTCTCTCGGGCCTGTGTTTATGCAAGCGCATACGTATAAGCATGAACTTCATTCTTGCGCATGCGCCCTTGAATCTATTTGCCTGATACCTCAAAGCCTCAAGAATAGCTGTGGGCAAGGCAGGTTCCTGTAAGCGAGTTGATAACTCGGCCAAGCATTTCCTTTAATTGTCTTCTTTATTGTTCTACATTCACGGCCAAAAGTAATATGAATTTTGAGGGACATAACAAACAATGGAATGGAATGGGCTTCTGGACGTCAGCTGCAACAAATATTTAGACTAAATCGTTATTCCACCTCTCTCTCTCTCTCTCTCTCTCTCTCTCTCTCTCTCTCTCTCAGCATTAACAGCAAATTTCTTCAGCCCTTAGTAACTGGTGTATAATTACTTCTCTCGGCCACGCTGTCTGTTCAGTCTCTATTAATGTGCTCGTTCATTCTCATCGGTCAGAAGCTGCAATTTTTCATAGTAAAAGATGCTCTTGAAATTAAGTTGGTCGTCTCTTGACAGGACACACAGGAAGAAAAGCAGACTCTTTCAACACGATCCGAAGGTGCGTGGAAAAATAGGACAAAAATGCGTAAGAAATATTAAGATCAAACTTTCATTACTCTCAACGACACTGTTTCGAATCCTTACAATAACATAAAAAGGTTCACAACCTCACAACCAATCATTGTTTATTTTTCAAATTATCATTTCTCATCATTTCCTTCATAGTTCATTACGCCTCCCCGCCATTCCACGAGACTGTAGGGTTCAGTATTGTGCCCTGGCGACTTACGGGTTAACAACGTGTCCAATCGGACCCCTTCAGCGTTTGCACCGGAAGTGCCCTTCATTACAACGGAAGGAAAATAGAAAAAGGCTTCTTTTTTATAAAGGCGTTATATAGCTCTCGTTGGTACATTACGCTGGTGTTACTCAGTTATGTTTTTGGTGAGCAGCTGCAAAACGGTTGACATAAAATACCCCCTTTTAGTTTTCTGAAAAGAAAGCTGTTGTGCCGGCTTTGTCTGTCCGTCCGCACTGTTTTCTGTCCGCCCTCAGATTTTAAAAACTAATGAGGCTAGAGGGCTGCAAGTTGGTATGTCAAACATACCAAATTGCACCCCTCTAACCCCAGTAGTTTTTTTTTTTTATTTAAGTTTAAAGCTAGCCATAATCGCGCTTCTGGCAACGATATAGGATAGGCCACCAATGGGCCGTGGTTCAAGATTCATGGGCCGCGGCTCATACAGCATTATACCGAGACTACCGAAAGATAGATCTGTTTTCGGTGGTCTTGATTATACGCTGTAGCGGTTGTATAGAAAACTAGATTGAGCCGAAGAAACTTCGGCGCATTTTTATTTTATTTAATTTTGTTATTTTTTGCAATTATCTTTCTAAGTACTTCGCTAATTAACTGTTTACTTGAAACGCCTCTTTCTACTGTCATTGGGTGGCTCCAGAGGGATAGAGGCTTGCGGCTTCACGCCAAATTCTTACGGAAAAGACCACTAGATCTAGCAAACACTGGTACCATTTTACATGTAGGTGGAATGGTGGGCGACAGAGCAGGAAAAACCCACACACCTACCAAACATGAGCCAAAAGCTGTACCAACCAGCCATGGCATCCACTTTGGCAGACTGCACGCACATACACACATACATACATATGTGTGTGTATATATATATATATATATATATGTGTATATATATATATATATATATATATATAAATATATAAATAAATAAATATATAAATAAATAAATATATATATATATATTTATGTATATATATATATATATATGAATGTATTTGTATATATATATATATATATATATCCGAGTAATATATTTATGTATACGTATATATATGTATACATATGTAAATATACACACACTTCTATATATATATATATATATATATATATATATATATATATATATATATACATATAATTAAACATAAAAAGCAACAACAAAAATGATATATCTCGACTGACAATACTTCAGACCTGATCGCCGATGACGCAAGTGGACAGCTGGTAAGGGAGAAAGAGCACTGATATGGAATATGCAAACCTGGAATAGCGACGTGGTTGGGACTGATATTAATGGTGGTCCTGTGATGATGCAAGTTGGCAATCGCTTAAAAGAAGAAGTAAAAAATGCGCTGAAGTTTCTTTGGCGCAATCGAGTTTTCTGTCCAGCGTATAATGCTGTGCGAAACTCTCTGCTACGAAACTCAGCCGCAACCCATGAAACTTTCAGCCACGGCCCGGTGGTGGCCTGTGTTCCTAAGCTGACCAAAATGAAACTGATGTGCTGCATTATAAGACTCTCAGCCACGATCGGGCAGCGCTCAGTTGCTCCCCAAGATGGGGTCAAGTGAAGATGAGCCGGCGACGCCTCCGGAGTGGGACTCGGCCTATGTTGTTGGCACCTATAGCGGTGCCAGACGCACGATCCATGCCTAACCATACCTTAAACAAAATAAAAACTACTGAGGCTAGAGGGCTGCAATTTGGTAAGGTTGACGATTGGAGGGTGGATGATCAACATACCAATTTGCAGCCCTCTAGCCGTAGTAGTTTTTAAGACCTGATGGCGGACAGAAAAAGTGCGGACAGACAGACAAATAGCTATCTCAATAGCTTTCTTTTACAGAAAACTAATAAAAAAAAGTTCATAATCATTATAACAATCAGAAGTGCCTATAGTCTTCGTGAACGCTTTGAATGATTACAGGATGAAATTTTTTTTTTTTTTTTTTTTTTTTTGCACTGAGACGAGCATCCTGATGGCCCCAGAAGCAACGACCAATTCCACAATTAAGTCAATTGGAATTGGAACTGGAAGATATAAATTAGGCCAAAGGCAAAGCGCTGGGACCTATGAGGTCATTCAGCGCTGAAAAGGAAACAGCGTAGCCAATTTCAAAAAAGGAAACAGAGTAGACAGATTTTAAAGGTGTATCAGGAGAAAACTTAGCAGTTACACTACGAATCAACTGTTAGGAGAGGGTGGAAAGTAATGCGGAAGAAAGAGAACATGAACGGTGGTACAGTAAAAGGAATGAAAGGGGGTTGCGGCTAGGGCCCTGAGGAACGCTGCAAAGAACCTTAAATAAATCGAGGTGCACCGTGTCAGGTACATTGATGGCGCTACCCCGCTAGCATATTCACCCCGCTACGGGTATCATTAGGTACAGTAAATGACAGTGGCTAATCAATGCTTACACTTTTTCTATTCTCGTCTTATCAAAAACTGTTGGGTCCCTCAGCGCACTTGGCCGATTGCTTGACTTAGCATGCATAAAAATAACATTGAAAAATTCTTTTTTTATCATGATTTAAACTTTGAAAGCGAAAATATATTTCATGCCACTATACAGATGTGTATAACACAAATTAAATATATATATATATATATATATATATATATATATATATATATATATATATATATATATATATATATATATATATATATAAATGTGTGTGTATGTGTATGTATGTATGTATGTATGTATGTATTGCACTGCCTGCAATCAAATTCCAATACACTGATTAGTGGCCAAAAGCAAGGCAGTGCATTTAACTGAAAGAAGCCCACCCGGACCGCTTTATGAAAGGAACTTATCATTCAGTGATAAATAAACACGTTGACGAACAACAAATTCGAAACGGCGATTATCAGATCTGAATTGTTTATGTACTACTTCCAAATGCGTTTTGTGTCCGACTCAAAACATCACCCCATGACCATTTTGTTCTCAGGGCCATTTGCATCTGGAAGTTGGGAAAGAATGTTCATTTCCGAGAGAGAGAGAGAGAGAGAGAGAGAGAGAGAGAGAGAGAGAGAGAGAGAGAGAGAGAGAGAGCTTCACTCCAGTAGCGAGGCGGTACCGACCTCATGTAACCACATGCAATCCTGAGAGTGAAACGAATCAACAAATTATGGACACTTGTACAAACTCCCCCTCTCTCTCGTTTATAGCATTATATACATCCACATAAACCCCCACATATCAACGCTGTAACGACACTGTAGACCTGATTACATAAAATGCACACACATGAATTGGAATGGGAATTATGCCTGGTGAGAGGTTAGTTTATTGGACACCCCTTCCACCCTGTGAGAGGCGTATGGACATTGCAATTATTAGTGCCTGGCATATGTGTGTGTGTGTGTTTTTACCACTGTTATTATCATCTATCATCATCATTATTTCTGCCGTCATGAATGTGATTTTATGTTATTGTTGTTACTATTATTCATGAGTTTCTGTCAATAGTGACAAACTGCATCACTATTTAAAACAGCGTGATCTTGTATGGAGACAACCGCAATTCATGCACCATATATTCGTAATATTCGTACTCTACACACACAGAGAGAGAGAGAGAGAGAGAGAGAGAGAGAGAGAGCCTACACTCCCCATGAAAAAAAAAAAAAAATCCATGAATAAGCAGCTGTTTGTTTACTAATACGGTGATACATGATACAGCAAAGTACAAAATTATAGCACCTGTTAGCATACGTTATCAAATTTATGACAACTCTGAATCATCATAATTTCGTAATATCTTACAATAACGTTACGTAAAACCGGTTACCGCATGTACTGTACAACAGCGACCCTTATATAATGCTACGCCAACTACGGTTGGATTCGTATAGCAAGAAGAGCTCCTCTCTCTCTCTCTCTCTCTCTCTCTCTCTCTCTCTCTCATTTGTTACATGATGGCTTTGAAGCTAGAACTCATTGCAGTCCTTTGGCTGTTTGCAGTTTTCAATGTATTTTAGATTTGATCGACATTTTATCTTCACACACATAATATATATACTGTATATATATATATATATATATATATATATATATATATATATATATATAAACACACATATAATATATATTTGTGTATATATATATATATATATATATATATATATATATATATATATATATATATATATATATAAAATCTTGATCCTCGTGACATAAAGCCACAAACATCGCAGAATAATTCCTACTGTATGCAGTTACGTCATCACGGGTTAATCACCTCCTCTTCTAAAGAGAGAGAGAGAGAGAGAGAGAGAGAGAGAGAGAGAGAGAGAGAGAGAGCGCCATCAGCGCATATGCAACTGAAATGATAACCTCGTATTCGAACATCCATAGTCTCGGGTGGCGGTGGCTGTGGGAGGGTTGGATTGTCTCGGGGAGGGGTGGGGGAAGAGGCGGAAAGTGATGGGAAATAACAAGATGGAAACGAGTGGAAAGATTACCTCGACAGGGGACAAGGGTGTCCTGGTAAACTCACCAGGAGATTGACTACGGGTGGTGGATGTGATGACGCTTAAGTAAACTCGGTACAGAGGCTGCCTTTAGCGCCTGTTGAGTCTGTGCTTCTGCCGACAGCGCGTGATACCCGATTCCCAGAACCAGAATTCCACACTACGCACACAGTCTGATGACGTGCTTTCCAACGTCATATGTATAGTACTAGGTTGTAAGAGAGTTATTTAAATTTCTAAGCTTTAAAGTCTTCGAATAATAATAATAATAATAATAATAATAATAATAATAATAATAATAATAATAACCGGGAGCTGTTACGAGCGTTGCCACAGCCACTATGCGATAACCTTCACCAAATAAACCTGGTGGACTCGGCCTAAACATAAAATAGTGACCAGCAGATTCTACATATATATTTCAGCTTTACAAGAAATGAACGAATACATAATTGGCTATGATGGCGAAGGTGGGTCTATTCCAGCACTAGTAAATGCATCTGAATTCGACAGATGTATACCATTCTTCGTACGTAATACTCGGGAAACAAATTTGAGATGACAAGCTTAAAAAGTACCATTGGTTAATAAATACTACATTGGTGTGCATGTTTATAACGTGTGAAGATGGATAAGATCGAAGGACATTACTAGAAAACGAAGGCTGAATGGCAATATAAAATGACTGATGAGAAAATTCCCACGCAATCGCCAAAAATTTATTATATTATAACTTACAAATACGTCAGTACAAATTCACTTTACTTTTATTAACCAATAAGTCAGTCGCTATCCTAGTGAAGCATTACCCATCATTTTCTGACGTATTAGCATATGCAATAACACGCAATGCAATATAATTACATACATATATATATAGAATATATATATATATATATATATATATATATATATATATATATATATATATATATAGATATATATATATATAGAGAGAGAGAGATAGAGAGAGAGAGAGGGTTAAAACAATATGCATTTGTGACGTCAATATTTTAGTAATATTTCAGCAATTACAGAATAAAATAGAATATAGAATTTAAGCCAAAGGCCAAGCTCTGGGACCTATGAGGTCATTCAGGACCGCGATGGAAATTGAGAGTAAAAAGGTTTGAAAGGTGTAACAGGAAGAAAACCTCAAAGCAGTTGCACTATGAATCAACTGTCAGGGCAGGGCGGATAGTAAGATGGAAGAAAGAGAATATGAACGGAAATACAGTAAAAGGAATGAAAGAGGTTGCAGTGTTGGTGTCACTGACATTACTATTTACAAAATCATTAGGACAAAAAAAAAAAATAGAGACACATCACAGGAGAGCAAATAACTCATACCACTCGCGTTATTCTAAATAATGTCAAACTTAAGAAATAAAATGAGATCTATTTTCGGTGGCCTTGATTATACGGTGTACAGAAAACCCGACTGCGCCGAAAAAAACTGTTTAATTTTGATTACGAATCAAAGACATTTTGTAGGCGATGCTTCAAATAAGGAGCCTGTCGCCTTTCGAGTAACTGTATAGCTTTTGATCGGCGAGCGCCGTATAGCACTGTATCGGGTATACAAGGAATGAGCTTGCATTTCCCAGACTGTTTGGCCGGGCAGTTGTCAGGGTGATAATTACTGCGTGCGATATGAAACTCGATTTCTGGCCAGTAATTTATTGCTTTTTGCAGTTGTAATTTGAAATGCTTGCCTGTGCTCCGGCCATTCGTTTTCGTGTCGGGGATAATGGCAGCTTTTTAGGTAAAAGTCAGACCGGGCGTGAAGGCGATGCAATTTGCAAGGCATACCGTGCGACCGCACTTTATTGCAAGTGGGACTTCATTTCAAATGACTCAGTATAACTGACACTTTATTCTGTTTTGTATATTGCTGGTGGCACTGTTACTTACACTCGACAGTGTTAGAAGAGACAAAATTTCACAACTATGATGATACTATTACAAGTGGCACTTCTTTCATGCAACTGACATTGTTAGAAAGGTATTTTACAAAAGGGGATCCTTTGCCCTTATTTAATTAAGATCCACCTTTGATTGGGGCTGCGGTCTACATGAATGAACAAAGATCGTATGAAAATCATAAATACGTCTTTACAGTCTGACTAACGTTTACTTAATTTTAGTTTTCTGAAAAAACTATTGTGTCGGTTTTCTCTCTCTCTCTCTCTCTCTCTCTCTCTCTCTCTCTCTCTGGTCCAGTGATTAACTACTCTCTCTCTACATGAAACCAGCAAACTTATTCCTAACCACCTCTATATACAAACAGGCACACGCACACACGCACGCACACACACCCACACTGATTTATAATGTAACATAAAAACTATCAGAGCAAACTGATTTTAGATGACGGACGTCAGTAGCCTTTGCCACCCGCAGTTAGCATATCATTCAATTAGTCATCGTATCTCCTGTCTCGTAACCGTTACTATAACTGTACCATGCCCCAGGGGTCCGGTGGCAGCGGCAGAGGGTCACAATCCTATGTGCTTTACCAATGCTTTGCTTATCATCCCTTCCTTGGAATTCCTGCGGAATTTCAATACGTTTTGCTGAAATGTGCACCGAACCTTTCCAGCTAGATGCGAGGGACAACAGAAATGGCCATTTTGGCCACACTTTGCCATAACAGAACCGAATACTCTTGCAGGCAATTATACCAAGCTTCGTTAAAATGCCCATTTTATGGATTTTGGTTTTATTGGTGAATTAGGTACTTGATAACTAGTCGACTGCTGTAACTAAATCCAGGAAAACTTATTGAGAACCGGTTTTTAGTGTAATACACATGAAATATAGTTTAGCATTGAATGGATTGTAATATAAAATTTAGGCCGAAAGCCAAGCGCTGAGACCTACGAAGTCATTCAGCGCTGAAAGGGAAATTCACAATAAAAAGGTTTTAAAGGCGTAACAGGGGGAAAACTTGGCAGCTGCATAATGAAACAATTGTTAGGAGAGGGTTGAGAAAAGCAAGATGGAAGAAGAGAATATGAGCGGAGATATAGTAAAAGGAACGAAAGGGGCTGCAGCTAGGGGCCGAAGGGACGCTGCAAAGAACCTTAAGTAAAGTTTACAGTGCAATGACGGCACTGTCCCCCCCCCACCACCTAAAGGGAGTTTGGCACGACGCTATTACCGGATTGTAGAATCTTTTTCTAAATGCGAACGAAACCAGGTCACTTCTACATCGAGAGATCGACTAATCCGAGCCCCGAATCGTTAACATGGTCAGGAAGATGTCCTTCGCAAATACGTCCAAAAATCCATCGCGAATCGAGGAGCGGGGGTGTGACCTCCAAGTGAGGGAACCAGAACGTCAAGAGTACGTCATCGGCATGACACACACACACACACACACTCCATGAGACTCGGTTTCCTCCGGCTAGATCCGGATCCTGATCCGAATCACCGCCGAAAGTTGACAGGAGGAAATCGCGTGAGGATCTGACGGGCCGCCGCCTGCCTGCTGGATTAATGCCGTCGGAGGTAATTGCGCTAAGAATTTGGTACAACAGGACAAACACCCGCCTCCACGCAAACACACACATACACACACACACAACACACACACACACGCATCTACCATGATGACGCACTAAAGACACTACACCACAAGAAAAATTTATATATATATATATATATATATATATATATATATATATATATATATATAATTATATATATATATATATATATAATATATATATATATATATATATATATATATATATATATATATATATATATATATATATATATATATATATATATATATATATATATATATATATATATATATATAATGTGTGTGTGTATGTGTGTGTTTTTTATATATATATAAATGTGTATATATACATATATATACAAAATATATACACATACACATGTATATGTATATATATATATATATATATATATATATATATATATATATATATATATATATATATATTTATATATATATATATATATATATTTGCATATATACATAAATTCAAATGTAAAAAAGTGTATATAACAACAAATAAATAAAAACACTACTCTCATTACATAACAGTGCCTAACTGACGTACCAGTTTATACAATATATACCATTCCTAGAGTCTGCTAGTGAACTAAAGACACACAGAAACTACAAAAAAAAAAAAAGATGCAAAACCTAAAATACCAAAAAAACTGTAACAATGACTAGTCTCCAATCGAGAGAGGTCTTTCAATGCACACATAAGACCCCTGACCCCATTCAACGGGTTCAAAGGTTTCCCAGAAAACGCTTCTATGTATGGCCTCTTGGAAGGTCTAAAATTAACCTCCTCTCTCTCTCTCTCTCTCTCTCTCTCTCTCTCTCTCTCTCTCTCTCTCTCTCTCTATATATATATATATATATATATATATATATACATACATACATACATACATACATACAAACATACATATGTATATTTATATGGATGTATATGTACACATACATACACACACACACACACACACACACACACACACACACACATATATATATATATATATATATATATATATATATATATATATATATATATATATATAAAGTTATATGCCTGCCGAATAATTTTTTCTCATAAAGTGTAAAAGAACTAAGCTATATCCCTTTATTCTCTCTATCAGATATATATATATATATATATATATATATATATATATATATATATATATATATATATATATATATATATATATATATTCTTAGCCACGTAAAATAAGTCTAACCCTTCAGGCCAGCCTAGGAGAGCTGTTAATCAGCTCAGTGGTCTGGTAAAACTAAGGTATACTTTTATATATATATATATATATATATATATATATATATATATATATATATATATATATATATATATATGTATATATATATATATATATATATATATATATATATATATATATATATATATATATATATATAATAGTGATATACAGTGATATACACTGTATCACTCTGCCAAAGTATCTACTGAGTCCTTTTGCTCTTGTGAAAAAGTAAAATGTGAAGAAGTGATGCAAATTCCTTCTCTCTCTCTCTCTCTCTCTCTCTCTCTCTCTCTCTCTCTCTCTCTCTCTCTCTACCTCGGCAGACAAGAACAAAATAAACTAAAATTCTATGTAAATGACCATTTCTCTTCCATTTTTAAACAGTGAAAAACTTCGCAGTTCATAGACAGACTGGTAGGCACGTGATTTACGGATGACTACTAGTACTATATCAGGATCAGACTCAAATACGAATATCTCCTCATATAAATAAGTCGCCCAAACGCAGTCGATATGTCTGTCTGTCTGTCTGTCTGTCTGTGGGTTGCGAGCCGAAATTCTCAAACCAATTAGAGGAACGATACTTGACGAGAGTCCTGACAGCAATTATATGCAACCGAATCGGCGCAACACGATCAACCCCTGTCGTCGATTATTACGAGGAATCTTCATGAGGGATTCCTTTTTTAAGTTTTTTTTTCTTTCCTCTCTGGTTCGGCGATCATTAAAAATTAAAAAAGAAAAAACAAAGTGATTTTATATTCTCTTCATCTCTGGTTCAATGACAATCACGTGGAAACAAAAGGACGACTATAATTGCGTGAGTTTTGACGAAAAATGAAACCCCGGCTTGTGAGACGCGCTAACTAGTAGTGGGTAGAGAGAGAGAGAGAGAGAGAGTTGCATTAGTATGTATCTTTGCGCCTGGTTTTGCAAGGACATTTCACCGCCATTAATGTTAATCAGGCTGTTTTTACAATTATTAGAAACAGTAGTACTGAAAGGTGCCGCGGTGGCAATGCTGTTGACGCCATTGCCAAGTGGATTTTAAACTCGCATTTCTGTCTTGTTTCTCATTTGATCTCAGGCTTAAAATTACGGCTTTCTAATGGTTCTCACTTAATTTGCCCTGACTTCTGTTTTCATCCCCCGAGGAATCACGTACTCTACTACTACTACTACTACTACTACTACTACTACTACTACTACTACTACTACTACTAATAATAATAATAATAATAATAATAATAATAATAAATTCATCTACATTCCCCTTTGCAAAGATGGCTTAAGTGACTACGACTTACCGAGTCGAGTAACTACCAAGTACTTAATTCATTACTTGATCAACTGAGGTAATATTGACTTTAACAGGACATGCTTAAATGGTCCATCCTCCCCCCCACCAAGGGAATCGAACCCGCGCTATCTTCCTGGCGACGACATGGAATATAATAATAATAATAATAATAATAATAATAATAATAATAATAATAATAATAATAATAATAATAATAATAGCTACAAAAAATTCTTCTGTGCTATCTTTCTTCGAAGCAACAGTTGTTTGTAATTAACACGTCAGGGGAAAAGGAGTTACGTGTCAAGAAGAGCTACTTAGAAGGTTAGGGATTAAATGTATTGTCTCCTTTGACTCCAGGGACTTCAGCCGATACAATCCTATAATTATGTCTTCCATTCACACACGCATACACACACACACATATGCATATACCTATACATATATATATATATATATATATATATATATATATATATATATATATATATATATATATATATATATATATATATATATATATATATATATATATATATCAAGATATATAACACTCTCTATGTCAAGAGTAACACTCTCGCCATCTCATCTAGCAAAAGATTTATATATATATAATATAAATAATATTCAACTACTTCATTTATTTATCGTATTGAACACTGTAGGCAAATACACATACACACACATACACACACACACATATATATATATATATATATATATATATATATATATATATATACATATACATATCCATATATATGTATATATCTACATATACATATATAAATACACACACACATATATATATATATATATATATATATATATATATATATATATATATATATATATATATATATATATATATATATATATATATAAACATATATGTGTTTATATATATATATATATATATATATATATATATATATGTGTGTGTGTGTGTGTGTATATATATATATATATATATATATATATATATATATATATATATATATATATATACATATATATAATATAGATATATATGTTTATATACATGTGTATTTGCCTAGTGTTCAATATGATAAATAAATAAATAATTGAATGATATTATATATACTATTATATATATATATATATATATATATATATATATATATATATATATGTGTGTGTGTGTGTGTGTGTGTGTGTGTGTGTGTGTGTATGTGTGTGTGTGTGTGTGTTACAGGCAGATAGCGAAACCAGGCATTTCACGAACTGCCTGAAATTTCAGGCAGATAGCGAAATCCACTTCGGGACATTTGATCTCCCAGGGGCTAGTACTGAACACGGAGAGAGTGTAACTAAGTCACTGTTTCGCCGTGTTTAGTACTAGCCCCTGGGGGGATCAAATGTCCCTAAATCTGCCCACAACATATACTGTATATATAAATATAAATATATATATAACATATACTGTATATATAAATATAATATATATATATATATATATATATATATATATATATATATATATATATATATATATTCATTAAAAAGCCATTGCTTCAGTGGCACCAATGAGCTTTTTGCAGGAATCTTCATAACCTAGGAGTTTTTTCTGATTCTCGTGCGTCGGATTTTGGTGAAAAAATGCGCAGACTTCCTTTCGTCCAATTATTGGTTTTTGTCATGACAGTTGTTTCACCACTCTGTGGCATTTTCAAGTGACTTCTGGCTCTATGCCAGCACGTCCTCTTGCTCACAGAACAGCCCGTAAGGCTCACAATGCGGATTTACAATAATTTTGTCTCCCCATGGGGAAGGAAAAGTAGGCCTAAGCGGTGATTGGCCCAAGGATTAAAAGGATGAGCCACTTTGTGGGTCAAAAGCTTTCGGTATAACTTACAGATTGGTGTTGTGAATGAATATTCTAATTATAAAACAATATGTCTATAGAATCTATCAAAAAGTTGTGGATGAAATTTATAAATGGTTGTTTGAGAGAACTCACAAAAATGCTAATGCATTACAAAGGTTATGTTCATAATATTAAGAGTATGTATGATGTTGTATGAAATACAAATATCTAATTATATAAAAAAAAAAAACGGTATGAGAGTGTATCATATTTACAAAAACTGTGTGTATTTATAAAAAAGCATATTTTGTAGATATCGACCACAAGTTGCCACTCGTGGTTCGTGTAGGGCGAGGCGTCTGCAGGAACCTGCGATGAGATGCTACTTGTGCTTCCCTGGGTGCTCTGGTGTTTCTTGAACAGAATGGAACAGAATAGAATATGAAATTTTGGCCAAAGGCCAAGCGCTGGGACCTATGAGGTCATTGAGCGCTGAAACGGAAAATGACAGTAAGAAGGCTTGAAAAGTGTAACAGGAGGAAAACCTCGCAGTTGCACTATGAAACAATTGTTATGAGAGGGTGGAAAGTCAGATGGAAGACATAAAATCTGAACGGAGGTACAGTAAAAGGGAATGAAAGAGGTTGCAGCTAGGGGCCGAAGAGACGCTGCAAAGACCCTTAAGTAATGCCTACAGTGCACCACGTGAAGTGCACTGAGGGCACTACCCTACTACGGGGTGTATTTCTTGAAGGGCGCGGGGTGCCCAGAATTCGAGGGCGCGACATCTGGTCTGCGTTCGCTCGCGTATTCCTCTCCCTCTGGGGGGGAGTATGTGGTCCGACTCTTGCTAGACATTAAGGGTCGATTTTTGGACGGCGATACTCACCGATTCTGCTATTAATTAAGAGGCTTCCATAGTTGTCCTCTCTGTGTACGACCCTGGTGCCTTCGATTCTTTTCTGGAGAGTTCTCTCAAACAAATATTTATAAATTTCATCCACAACTTTTCCGTCGATTCCAAAAATTTTCTTTTATACTTAGAATATTCATTCACAATACCAATGCCGCAGATTGGTGAAACAGCTGAAGTCACAGAAACCAATGAATGGAAGAAGGACGTCTGCGTATTTTTCACCAGAAACTGACGCACGAGAATTTGGAATAAAAAAATATATATGCTTTTATTAAAACGCACTAAAAAGTAAATAATATTTTTTGAGACACGCCAGGATTTTCTTACGATTATTCATGTCTACAAAATTAACAGCATGGGCGCCAAATATGGAAGGAAACGCTACAAGAAAAGAAATATATATTTTGATTTCTTGTAGCATTCCCTTCCTTGTTTGGTGACCCCGCTTTTGTTTTTGTAGACACGGTTAATTGTCAGAAAATCCTGGTGTCTCAAAAAATTATTACTTACTTTTTAGAGCGTTTTAATCAAAGTTTTGACAGGAATTGTAACCTATTTATGATTATAACTAAAAAAAGGTTGAAGGTGATATCCTGTCGAGCCGTTGAACGTGATATCCTGTCGAGCCAAAGAAGGTTTGAAAATCCGTAGTCATTAACTTATTTTATCGAGTCAAAGACGATACGAAAAATCCGAAGAGTTTCATACAATCCTGAGATACTGCGAGATATCACTGTAGGGTCACTAGAGGCCACTGCTGACCTACAGATCATGTAAGGTTTCACTGTCACTGGGATTGAATAACCATGCAAAATTTCAAGACCATTGGACGGAGGAAACGGGTCGAAAACTGAGTTACAAGTTTTGACCCAAACAGACAGACAGACACACAAGTGACACAGACAGGCGCAGAAGTCAAGTTAAATAAAAGCATGTAAAAACTACGACGTTATGAAGATTCCTGCGAGGAACTCATTCGTGCCACTAACGCAAATACTTTTAATGAGAAAAACTGTCCCCTAAGGGCATAAATATACTGTGTGTATAAATATATGCATATACATGTATGTATGTATGTATGGACTATCAAGAGTTACAAAAATATGGAATGACTGCTTTCCTGGATTTCCAGAAAAAAGCTAAGAGTCTGCTCGCCATAAATCTGCGTGCTTGGCCTTGCTACAGACCCCCATGCTTTAGTTACCTCTCTATCAACATAAGCGCTGTCGCATCGTTCAAAATGAAGTGATATCCCACTTAGTTACGACATAGATTACGTTAGACTAGGTTAGGATGTATCCCTTAACGCAAGAGAGTGTGGGGACAGATGCCAAATGCGTTGTGGCGTCCTAGGTTAGGTTAGGTTAAGCTACGTTAGGGTAGGTTAGGCTAAGTTGGAGAAGGCTAGGCTAGTTTCGAATGTAATCGTGTAATTAACTCACCTTCCATTTTCACTGAGGGAAGGATATGAATTAACAAAATCATTTACAGCAGAAGTGAAGGTTAATAACATAAGGATCACATCAGAAATTAACAGAAAACCAATTCGCGCATGTAGTCTATAGATGTCAATGTGTCACAAAACCAGAATCTGGGAATATAGTATTCATACCAGAAAGCCAAGTTTTTTTTTTTTTGCATGAGAAAGTAATAATAACTAGCCACAGCAAAGAGGAGACCATGATGAAGATAAAATCACATTACTACTAGCTACTTTTATTATTATTATTATTATTATTATTATTATTATTATTATTATTATTCAGAAGATGAACCCTAATCATATGGAACAAGCCTACAGGGGCCACTGACTTGAAATTCAAGCTTCCAAAGAATATGGTGTTTATACGAAAGAAGTAACAGAAGACAATGGGAAATAGGAAAAGAGAAAGAGATCAGTTATTAGAAAAACAGATAAGTTAACAAATAAATAAATAAATAAGAATGTAAGTAAAAGATTAAAATACAATAATAAAATAACAATAATGTCCAAAACTCTCCTTACGCATACAACGTAACTTTTTAACAGAATGGCAAGAGAAAAATAGCCAGACAGAAACGTTTTCAACCCAAAGAAGTTGGCTATCAGACTTCAATCTGGCAACATATGGCAACTCTCTCGTGCATGGTTGGGGCGGGGGGTTTCTTTCCTACTTTAGGATGAAAAAGACAGAGCTGGAGGAGAAAGAAGCTGAAAGACGATACCATTAATTAAGAAATACTAAGAACCATGATGCCATACTTGACTACCGACTCTCTAGCTGTTATCTTTCCTTTAATATAGCTTTTTCTTTCTTCCATGAAATCGGGAGCGATTGCGAGAGACAGTTTACGTAAACCAGGATCGTCCCTCTGGTCCGCTTGACTACCACCTCTTCTCTCTCTCTCTCTCTCTCTCTCTCTCTCTCTCTCTCTCTCTCTCTCTCTCTCTCTCTCTCTCATATATACACACACACACACATATAAACATTTGTTAATTTAAAACAATTTCATATATATATATATATATATATATATATATATATATATATATATATATACTGTATACATATATATGTACAGTATGTATATGTATATATATATACATGTATATACAAGAATATTATATTTCCAACGTCTCCCTCACATAGCAGTGTGTATCACCAAAGTCGTCGGACGCCAGATTACGTAAACGGATCAATCAACTCCTCAGATAGTTTTCAGGATCCCAGCGCTCCCTTGATCAACTCATCTCTCCCCATCTTCGAGTGATGACGTAATAAGAAAGAAACAAAACCCGGAGTAACACAATGAGACCGTCGATTTGTCTGTGTACAAAGAGAGAGAGAGTCTATATATATATATATATATAGAGAGAGAGAGAGAGAGAGAGATATATATAGATATAGTCTCTCTCTCTCTCTCTCTATATGTGTGTCTGTCTGTCTGTGTGTGTATATATATATATATATATATATATATATATATATATATATATATATATATATATATATATACACATATATACTGTATATAATATATATCTAGGTCAACCACTAATGAAAAATGTATCTCTTTTTCCAGTTCTACACAACTATAATGTGTAACATTAGGTGAAAAGAAACCTTATAAATACCCGTGCAACTGGAAAGGAAAGAAGAGAAATATAAAATTTTGGCCAAAGGCCAAGCGCTTAGACCTATGAGGTCATTCAGCGCTGAAAGGAAAACTGGGAGTCAGAAAGTTTTCAAGGTGTAACAGGAGGAAAACTGGCAGTTGCACTGCGAAACAACTGTTAGGAGAGGGTTGAGGAAAGTAAGATGGAAGTAAGAAAATAAGAACGGAGGGAGAGTAAAGGGAATGAAAGCACGATGGACCCCATGTGACTGTGAACAGCTTCGAAATATAAAACCGAGAAAGACTGATAAGCAGAGTAAGATAAAAGACCCTTAATAAGAAAAGGGAAAACGAATCTGGTTAAAACTGAATCTGAAAGAGAACGCCACACTCCAGCGGCTCACGCGAAATGGACATAAAGCCGGGGAACAATCAACCCTGTCTCCTGAGAAAGATAGAAGCTTTCGATAAGATAGAGGAAGATAAATGAACTCCCAAGTTTTCTTCTTTTTTTTTAAGCGAGGTTGGAGGGCTATAATTTGCTTTTATCGTTTTCTTTTTCTAGCTGTGCTGGGAGACGGAACACCTGCTTTAATAAATATAAGTGCCGCATTCTTACAGGAATAGAATCAAATCCCTACATAAAATATGATGGAAGTGAATATGGAATTTAGGCCAAAGGCCAAGCGCTGGGACCTATGACGTCATTCAGCGCTGAAACGGAAATTGACAGTAAAAAGGTTTGAAAGGTGTAACAGGAGGAAAACCTCGCAGCTGCACAATGTATCAATTGTTGTGACAGGGTGGAAAGTAAGGTGGAAGAAAGAGAATATCAATGGAGGTCCAGTAAAAGGAATGAAAGGGGCTGCAGCTAAGGGCCGAAGGGACGCTGCAAAGACCCTCAAGTAATGCCTACAGTGACCCGCGTTATGGACGGTACTACCCTCCTGTAAGGGAGACAGCACAACCTGCGTTGATAATAAGCGTCTAATTCTTACCGGAACAGAATCAAATCCCTACAAACACACACACACGCAGACACTCAATAGGTGACCACCAACAAAGACCAGGCTGTGTTACCACAGAAAATTCAGCGACAGACCTGAGGAATTCGGTAGGACCAGCAATGGCTCACAATGAGGCCCGAGAAGCGAACAGTGTGCGGGTCAGTTATCGCATTATTAAACCTGACCTTGCAGAGTACTTACTTAAAGCCAGGTCAGCGGCGTTCCCCTCTGACCTACATTTGCTATAGGTAGAGATTCCGGCCTTCCTTAGCGGTTCCTCCTCTCGTTTGGACTTTCTCCGTCTTCATTCTCGCTTCTTTCCTTGTTAGAGGTGCTTTCTTTTCTTTTCTTAATTCTTCTTTTCGTTTAAACGTCTAGTTATACTCATGAATGTGATTAGCGTTCAGTCATAAGTACATGTTTATTTATCTATCTATAACCTACACACATATGTATATTATACAGTATATATACATATACACACATACATACATATACTGTACACATACACACATATGTATACACATACATTCATATATATACATATATATACAAATATATATACATATATATATTATATATATATATATATATATATATATATATATATATATATATATATATATATATATATATATATATATATATATGTATGTATGATATATTTTATATTTTATCAGTCTGAGTTTTCAGCGTAGAAAAAATCAAATGGCACTGACGCGTAGAGCTTTGGTAAATTACAAATAATAACTCTCAAGAGAGAGAGAGAGAGAGAGAGAGAGAGAGAGAGAGAGAGAGAGAGAGAGAGAGAGAGAGAGAGAGAGAGAGAGAAAGCACCGTATGGCAGGAATGAATCCTATTTCCTTGAACCCACCTTGACACATTAACGGTTCTGTTGCAATGCCGAAATCAATGCAAAACAACCTCGGTTTTCTTTCGCTTTTCTTTTTCCTCTGCGTTTATTAATTCACTGCTTCCGTATTCAAACTCCTCCCCTTTCCCTTCCCCTTCCCCCCATCTTTGCTTTAGCACAAAAGCTCACCCACCAAGGCCCACCCCTCTCTCACTCCCCCCAGGAGAAAAAAAAATGACACTTGTCTCCACGTCGATACCAATCAAACAAAGACGTTGCGAAGGGCGAGACACGTGTCCCCAACAAAAGGTGCCTGCGAGCGCGCTCAGAGAGAGAGAGAGAGAGAGAGAGAGAGAGAGAGAGAGAGAGAGAGAGAGGTTAATATTCGTTTTACGAAGAGTGTAAATGAGAGAAAACAACTCTGCCGCAAAAAAAAAAAAACTAGAAAGTACCTATCCGGTGCAAGTCAGTTTCAGAGTACAAAAACATACAGGATAAACAAAACGGAAAATCCAACTAGCAATCGAAATCCCGTTTAAATATAAAATAGAGAAACCGACCACTGCTTGTAATGCAGGACACAACGCTCGATTTTGTGGGTCATGAACTGTTCATTACAAGAAGATTATGTCTGGCGGTGTTCCTGACTGAATTCCTCAACAGAGTATCCCTGAAACTGTATATTCCTTCCTATTTGCACAGAAGAGGCTCGGAAGGTCGTCATTTCACTCCTCGAGTCGAATTACCCAGAGTGTGACCCTTTTCTGGTGCAAAAGTGGCCGTAAGAGCCCCTCTGAGGGTGTCAACCAACGCAAACATTATTTAGTCGCCAAGATCTTGACTTCCGCCAAATCTGCGGCCACCTTGACACTTCTGGGGCCAAGCTACCCAAGTGGAGGGAGACTCACACTCCCAAAAGTTGCTATATTATTATTATTATTATTATTATTATTATTATTATTATTATTATTATTATTCAGTAGATGAAACATATTCATATGGAAAAAGCTCACAGGGGCCAGTGACTTGAACTTCAAGCTTCCAAAGAATATGGTGTTCATTAGGAAGAGGTAAGAGGAAGTAAAAGAAAATACAAAAAGAAGAGATCTCATTAAAAAAAAAAAAAGTGAATAGATTAATAAATAGATGAAAATGTATAAAATGCAAGGAGAAGTGTATTAGAGTACTAATGCATTGCATCGGTCCCGGAGTTCAAGAAACATGCAAAAGATGACAAATATACAAAAATGTATTATACTTATCGGTGTTTTTCTTCTTTTATACTTCTCTCGCGGCGAGAATTTCCTTCTCTCCCTAGCTATTCTTGAAAGGGTCCTACCTCTTCCTCTAGAGCTCTAACATAGCTCTCATTTCTCATCATCTTGGAGCTTGTTTTGATACCTCGATTCTCCCTATTTTTTTGTCTGTATGCTTTTTGCCTCTCATCTCCCATTTTTAATGCTTATGAAACTTCGGAGTCAATAACCATACTCATTGCGACGCCAGTGTAAGTGAAATAGTCACTACGTTAGTCGACTTCGGCAATAAGCAACTAAGAGAGAATAGAGTAGAATGTAGAATTTAGGCCAAAGATCAAGTGCTAGGACATATGAGGTCATTCAGCGCTGAAACTGAAACTGACAGTAAAAGGATTAAAGGTATATCAGGGGGAAAACCTCGCAGTTGCACTATGAAACAACTGTTAGAGAAGGTGGAAAGAAAGATGGAAGGAAGAGATTATGAACGGATGTACAGTAGAAGGAATGAAAGGGGTTGCAGCTAGGGGCCGAAAGGACGCTGCAAGGAACCTTAAGTAATGCCTACAGTGCACCGCATGAGGTGCAATGACGGTACTACCTCCCCTACGGAGGATAAGCAGATAAGGCGGAGAAAGCAAGCGGCAAGAAACCTAATTACAAAATAATTGCCGGAAACCGAAAACGTGAGACCTTCTGGAGCCCTCCAAGTTGAAGAGAAAAGGCGTCCGATCAGCGAAGTTTTGCTACACTGAGTCCGGCCAGTATTTGGACGGGTGGCCACCATTACGAATTACATGATTCAGCAGTAACATCGCGGCGCTGACGCATATTGCTAGCTGAGAGAGCGAAACGGGTTACCAAAGTAATACTTTTAAGGTTTCAGCGTAAATACGTAGTAATGTTAAGTCCCAAAAATACTACTCAGTAAGCCGTACACTGCAGAGTCAGCATATTTTGTGTAGTTTTTTTTTTTATGCGTTCGCGGGCACACACACACACACACACACACACACACACACACACACACACACACACACACTACATGTTTGTGTTACAGTCTGGGTGACCAATTTAACTGATTGGTCAATTTCTGCATGCAGGTAGCAACTCATTAAGGCCATGCAAAACCTCTTACCCATTTCACAGACCCCAAAAGGTAGGACTCTTCCTCCCCAGAGGATATATAATCCTCCAACCTCCCATCCTACCATCCGTTCCTCTTCTGGTTTATATCTGCCCTCTTTCCCTCGTCTTCCCCAATACAATCATCAGGTCCATTAAATCGTGTTTTTTTTTTTTTTTTTTTTGCGTGAGGCAAACGAATACAATTTTCTATCTTACCACACTTCTCAATTTAAAAATCATCAACTTACGTATGCTCTTTTATATTTTAATAATTTATCTTACAAGATGACTTTTCATTAATTATACATATAACATATTACTCCCAACCGTGTTATCTGCCTATTCTTCTCTCATTCTCAAGTTGGGGGAGAATGGTAAAAGGAATTGGATTTGGAATATGAAATTTAGGCCAAAGGCCAAACCCCGTCATTCAGCGCGTAAAGGGAAATTAGAGGAATAAAAAACGTTTTAAAAGTGTAAAAGGAGGAAAACCTCGCAGTTGCACAATGAAACAATTGTTAGGAGAGGATGAAAAGTAAGATGGGAGAAAGAGAATATGAAAGGGGTTACAGTAAAAGGAATGAAAGGGTTTGCAGCTAGGGGCCGAAGGGACGCTGCAAGGAACCCTAAGTAATAGTGCACCGCGTGAGGCGCAATGATGACGCTACCCTCCTACGGGAAGCAGCTCAAAGGTCACCATGAGATAAAACTAAACGGAGTTTCCTCACACACGAATCTGCGCTGACTCGACGTCCGACCAAAAGAAAATGGAACGCATTTTCACCCAAAGTTATTGTTACATCAACACGCTCTGTTTTCGGATAATAAAGAATCAACGTAACAAATTGTTTCTGAGATGCGCTGGTCATAACTATAAGTACGCCGGCTGTTTAGAAGCCTTTTCGTGGCTACATTGTTAGCGGGCGTAACTTTTGCTTTCCATTAAGACTAAGAACGAAGTTCAAGCACGGACTGCTCCTGAAAGCAAGAGCCCTTGCCGGCACACGAACAGCTTAATCCATAACAATACTACAAGGCTTCCAAACCCTAGCAAGAATGTGGACTAGTATTCTTAACAAATAAAAATAGATTCATTCTCAGAATCAACGTCAGCCGTGAAGCTTTCAACCTGTTACATACACAAGTACCTTTTCAAGTGGAAGACAAAGAACCTGAAGACAGCCAGGAATAAAGAAAACCAATGGCCATGAATACAAAAATCAAACAGCCATGAATAAAAAAAATTGGCACGTATTAATCTTTCAAATCACAAATGATACAACAAGATCACCTAGAAATTTCTGTGACATGACATTGCTACGTTCTTTTTGCATGAGCCCTCGTTATCATGTAACTCTCTCTCTCTCTCTCTCTCTCTCTCTCTCTCTCTCTCTGTAAGCGTGGGCGTGTGTGCGTGTGTGTGTGATTGACAAGCGTCATACCAAGAGAATTTTGGTAACTGCTTTATGATAAATTCGGAAATCTATAACATAACTGCACGGCTGATGTCGGTAAAGTGGAAACCTTTCCGTGCCATGGCTAATCGAAGGTCATATTTGATTTGACTTATGAAAATTTAAGTGACAGGGTATAAGAGTGAAATTCATGAGTCTTTTGTAACA
>NC_089752.1:103342320-103352320 GCF_040412425.1 Macrobrachium rosenbergii
TCAAATAACTGTGCAGTGCATCCAAACTGCATCGTTATTTGATCGAGTTCAAACAAACAGCCCCAAATAAGGTAATAAACTGGTAGAGCATAAACTAAAAAAAAAAAAAAAAGAGAGAGAGGGAAATGCCGGAGAATAATTTAGATAAAACAAATAAACTGTGCCACTAGACTCATGTGAACCTCCTCAACAAAAAGAGAAAGAAAACATTTAAACCCAATAAGAAGCTCTGAAGAGAGAGAGAGAGAGAGAGAGAGAGAGAGTCTCGTGAAACGTCACGTGTGTGCAAAAGTGACATCTCTGTAGCATCTCTCCTTCTCACCGTCCGTTAAATGAATAATGCCCCAGCCGACGCTATTTACCGACTTGCCTAAATAAGATACAGTGACTTGCACATTGCTCATGAAGACTCTTCTCTTGCATCACCACTTAATGTGAAGTCAAGATGGAATTCAAAGTCACTGCCACGGTGAAATGCACGTTTATTTAGCAATTGCTTTAAGTTTGCGCGCACGCGCACACACGTGTATATATATATATACATATATATAGATATCACTGAAGGACACGTTTTATTTAGCAATATCTTTACATACATACATGCAGTTATTTAGCAATTGCTTTAAGTTTGCGCGCACGCGCACACACACGTGTGTGTGTGTATATATATATATATATATATATATATATATATATATATATATATATATACTGAAGTACACGTTTTATTTAGCGTATCTTTACATACATATATATATATATATATATATATATATATATATATATATATATATATATATATATATACATACTACAAAGCGACTTTAATAAGAGAAATAACGGCTAGCATAGAGGAAAAGAGAATCAGACATTTCTGACACGAAACTATATTCGATTATCTATACATTCTCCCATTCAGTGCAAGCTTGTTTTTCAAATTAAAGGGTTTTGTGGGCTTTTCCCTAATTTTTATTAAAATAACAATCAATAAACGAGAATAACTCCCTTACCAGCCTATTACAAGGAATACACGCACGCACACTTGAAAGCTGAAACAACGTCCAGTAAAATATCTACCCGTCGTCTACGTAAAACCCGTGTAGAGAAATTATTCAGACAACCTCTAAAAATAAACACTAATCTAACACGCATGGCTCACTGAGACTCATCATAGGCGTACGCAAGCCAAGTTTCCCACTCTCTCTCTCTCTCTCTCTCTCTCAAGAGAATAGAGGGGAGGTGATAGAGAGAGAGGGAAGGGAGAATTAGGGAGGATGTCATCTGGGTCAGACTCTTAAAAAATTCTGACAGTACTGAATTTACTCCTAAAAATACACACACAAACACATACATACACACACACGGTGTAAGTACTAGGCTGTGTATGCCCGAGAGTGTAAAACTAATACACACTACTACCCACAATCCTCACCAAAAGAATAGTGACATTTGCAAGTTATCGTATTCCACCAAAGACAGTACGGAACATCTCTTATAGGAGTGCCTGTGCCACACTACGTTGCTCAAGTAAACATCCGTTCTTATTCTACTTTCAACATAAAAGTAATAACAGTTACTTTATTATTATCAAATCAATAATAATAATAATAATATAATAATAATAATAAAACGTAAGCAGGTTAGGTCTACCAAGAAGCGATAAGATTAATAAGGATCATGAAACCATCCCCAAATTAACCGTCATCATCTTCCAGCGATTTCGCCGCTACTAAAGCCGGAAGGCTCTTCAGGAAGTGACTTTCAGATTTATTTATCCATTCGTTGTTATTTTCACGGCTTGTTTCCATTTTATACTTTTTCAAGTATGGGCAACTTCCTTGGAGTTTACTGGCAATTTAAATAGTCTTCGTCTTATTCCGAAATAACAATAATAATAATGGTAAATTGTATTCTGCCATCTATTCACCTTTTCTCCACAGATGAGCCGTGGTTGGTTCTAGTATTTGAGAAATCAATCAATCATTCAACTGAATGCGCGCACGTACACACATACTAATTGGATGTAGGTAACATCAGCATAATCTATAAATAATTTCATCAAAAAAAATCTGTACCTGTGTCTGTGCAGTCGTTGCATCTAAAATTGTTCTAAATTTTCAATTACTAGCCAACATAATGGGACTGCCTAAAATAGAAATAGTATGTATTGGAAAAATGCCACACAGGTGAGAGAGGTCCAGATATTTTTATCAGCCTACTCTACGGAATCGATGCTTGTGCTACACCAAAACATGATTTCATAACAATGAAACGAACCTACAGTTACTACATACGACATAATGGACTAGTACTGTGGAAAAACTCTTATCTGGAATAACGTCTCCACATTAATCAATACTGTAGCTTATGCGTGCCAACATAAAAATCGTTGGAAAAACGTCGGCGTACCGGCACCTAGGTATCCGGCCATGTGCGGTAGCTGTTTCATATCATCGATATACCCGTTTAATCGGAGAATAATTCCCATAAGAAGACTAGCATTCACGTGCAAACTCAACACACTATCACGTGCAACGGTTCGAGATGCATGACAACAAAAAATTATCGCATTATCAACCTAAAGATAATGGAGAACGATCACAAAACCCTAAGCGTGCGAGGTGGATTCTCTCTCCAGACCCAAGAGAGTGAGAGAAACACGAGTTTGTTTTCCTTACCTCATCTCCCCACTTGAGGCAATCGCCCTGTCGGCCCTTTAACTGATGGAACTGATTGATGAACTGCTCGATTCCATGATCACGCACGTGCTGCGAGTACTTTTTGGTTTCCGGCCAGCTAAGCGGTGTGCCCTCAGACAAGAGACCCATCACAGCAATTGAGGTGCAACAAAACCTACGTCCTGATACGGCGACTGCAGCCCGCACACTGAAATGAGACCGAAAACTGATTTTGGCCTTCGGTGTGCGAGCGAGTGAATGTCGTCTGCTTTGGCTCTCTCCCTCCCGGTGCAGCGTTCAATATGTAAACGTATTCTGACGTAAACTGTTTGCACACTCCACGTTCAAAGGAAAAACAAACGTTGAAACGCTATGCTGGGAGTCGTTGAGTTGTCAAGATTGAAGAAGATTGGTCCAGTCGGTGCCTCCATTTGAGCGAAAGGTTTCAATAACATAAATAAATTTTGCATAAAGCATATATTCGAATCTTATAAGGACTTGGCATGACATTTCAAAAAACAAGTATCGTTTTCTTGCGAGAAGCCCCGAAAACGGTATTTTGCCGCCGCTTTTTCAGAATGGAATGAACGAAGCCAATCATTGCCACAAACCACCAAACACTCGTCTACGGCTCTCTTTAATCAATGCCTATCGCTCCCTGAATCATTAAAACCGGCTGTCTATGTCTAGTTTTATTTTTATCAGAACTGTTTATACTTATATTTACCTAGAAATTTTGATTCTTACAGAATTTTTTTAATTATCACAAAGTCTGCCGGAGAAACAACGCCTAAGACACACACACACACACACACACAGAGAGAGAGAGAGAGAGAGAGAGAGAGAGAGAGAGAGAGAGAGAGAGAGAGAGAGAGAAAGAATGTTAAAATGCTTTGACATTTACTAGTCTTGAGCAGCCTTTATGCAGCACTAGGGGGAAATGTGGAACCGGTATGTGAAAGAAACATTACTAAAAGTCTGCAGTTGATATTTGGGCTTCACTGGCTAGTGAATAACATAAAAATCAATATGTAACCAAGAATCGAAACCTATATTTTTAACGTAAGCTTAAGTATGTTTGTGATTATACATGATATTATGATTTCATATATTAAATACCGATACATAAGTGACATACACACATACCCGAGGTCAGGTATGACAAGAACAAGCTTTGTAATCAGAGCAGAAAAATTAATTACCAAATAATACCTTAATCTCAAACTGTCGTCTTCATAGCCACAGTATATGATGTATTTTCTCTTGTAGTTCTTTGTAAAGTAAAATTGCAATTTCTCGTTATAAAAGCAAAGAACAAATGAAGATTGGAGGAATTTTATTTTACTTACCCGGTTTTGACTTTGAATTTCTAACCAGGGCAGAAAAACTACCTTGTTTTAAAATGCGAAAGGTAAAGTTATGAGCACAAATCAGATCCATTCAAACGTACTTACAAAAACTTTACATTTAAATTAATAAAATGAAATTAAATTGTAATGGAAAATTACAGACCCAGAAGAAAGGGGCCTAATTCTAAACCAACTTTATTGCTCTTGTTTAGTTGCAATGAAAGAGAAGCAGCCCCTAAGAACGTGGTTTCGTTTTCTTTAATATAATGCGCTTGATTCGTTTTCTTCAAATTTACACGATGAACTATAATAAATGAGTAAGTACAATGGCTTTTTAAAAAAAAAGTATAATAGTGGACCCCTGGTTCACAAGATTTAAATCTTCGTCAAGATTAAAGCATATCATCCTTTATTCATATGTAAACTGAAGACTACTACCGCGCCCCTCAGGTTTGGTAGCTGCCAGTTTACGCGCAAAATGGGAACTGTGTTTAGTTCCTGCTTCTTAATGATGAATGTAAAAACATAAACAAAACACTGTAAATATCATAACACAAACAAAAGACATAAACATAAACAAAAACACAAGCAAGAGGCGGTAAACATTTCGAAGGTTACCATAAATAAAGAACAATTGTGTTTAATTTAAGTTAAGTTGTTTTCGTAACTTCGGGTGCCTTACCTTGCAATCCACAATTTTATGGAATAAAAAATAAAATAAAATAAAATAAAATAAAAGGACTCAAGTACTGTTTCCAAAGACACTGCCACACAAGTGTTAAGCAGAATATCTCTTGTGAAACATGATCTTTGGAAGATCACCGAAGGGTATCTTTTCCGAAGAAATCTCAATCTTAGCTACTGTTTCTTGGGAAAAAACAAATCCTTACACTCCGAGGAGTTCTGTTCTAAAGACATATATACTGTATATATATTAAAAGGCAAAACTAAAGAAAACAAAAGTTCATAAACGAGCAGAGATACGGAAAAAACCAAGAACTGTCAAACACCAAAATTTCAGAACCGGCAAGTCGGAAACATAGGCCTAGGAGGTATATAGTAGGTCGTTAATTTATACCCAGATATATCAGTTGAAATAAACCGGAAACTGCTGATCGAATGAAAAACGGTTAAACGCAAAGAATACCATAGTGAAAGTTTAAGAAAGTGACAATACAGTATACGCCCTCAGGACAAATTGAAACAAGCAGCATTTCGAAAGGTGAAAAAACGTATGTAAATGAACTGCCATATCTACAGATGCAAAAAAACACACACGGGGACAAACACACACACACACACACACACACACACACACACACACATATATCAGGAAAGGCAAAAACTGAAAACAAATGGAAAAAGACAGAAAACCAAAGCCAGGAAAGGCACAAATGGAAAAGACTGACGGAATGCGTAAAATGACAGACATATAATCGAACCAAATCCCTGGTTTAAAACGTCATCGTGGAATCTTCCAGGTCAATATGGCTTGGTGCAGATTTTCCCGCCAAGTTCGCCGACCCCTTCCTGGAAACGGCTGGTGCCGCCTTCCATCCCTACTCCTCGACAATGAACGGCGGGAGAGAGACCCTCCCCCAATAGCACGATTCTTCCAACCAAGGTCTAGACCTTGCTCCCAACCATCACAGCCCGCCACCTATGCTCCTCCCACGGGATCACCCCCTTCTCTTCCTCCTGCCCCCAGGACTCATTTTAGCAGTTCGCTTTTATCAATATGCTTGCATACCAGATGAAGCCTGTCTTAACGAGGAAGGAACGTTGCTTATTGATTTCGTCATTAATCTTCGTTTCTTAACGTGAAGAAAGCAGCCGAATAATACAACGACCAAGTGTAGAATGTCATTTTCCTCATAACGAATGTTTTATCAAGAGGGCACTTCGATGATTGCACACCTCAGCCTACACTTACGGATTCCGGTGAATAATGTATTGCCGGATTCGCATCGAATCAGACGAGTTGGAGGATTTTCATGGCACACATAAGGTTGGATTTTACCGTGAAGGACCTCAAAAATAAATAAATAGATAAAATCTCCAATTTGGCCCGATTTCGCAGTGTCCCAGATCCTTGATCCTTGATTCCTGGTCCTTTTGCAAATTCCGTAAACTTTCTCTCAGGCCAAAAGTCGCCCCCTCATCACATTCAAGATAAATATATAATTAATATTTTGATAGAAAACACAAAAAATGGAAGTACACTGATAAATAAATAAATACTAATCCTATACCCGTATGCAGAGCCATAGCAAAATATAATTCACTATTCCTTTCCCCAAAGGGTAAACAAAAGATGGTAGATAAACAAGTTAAAAGATGAAAAAATAAATATGTAAGCTCCCACCAACTTCGTTCACGGAGGTTTGTTGATATATACAGTATAATATATATATATATATATATATATATATATATATATATATATATATATATATATATATATATGTGTGTGTGTGTGTGTGTGTGTGTGTGTGTGTGTGTATGTGTATATATGTGTGTGTGTGTATATATGTGTGTATATATATATATCTATGAGGAGATATCTGAGTACAATTTGTAATGAAAACTTGAATGTTTTTACTTAATGTGGGCCTGTAGAGCTTATAGCTCTACACACACACACACACACACAGATATGTATATGGGCCCGCTGAGCTTACAGCTCTAAATTCCCAACTGGGTAGATGCTTGGCTTTTCATAATTAACGATGATTGCTGATGCAATACACATTAAAACCCTCAAACATTAAAACTGCTAATTTAGAGATCCTATACGCAGGTATGGTCTCTCTCTCTCTCAAGCAGATATTACTGTACCGCAGGCTGCCTGGTTCGCGTCCCACAAATACAGCATAGGAATTGTCAACACTAGAGTCTGTTGATGCGATCAGTTTTTCCTAACAGTCCTGCATTCACAAATTCAAAATTGGGTGATTTTCTCTTAAGCTTATCGTTTAAGAGAACGGCTTGTCAGCTGAGAGGAAGTCCAATACTCTCTCTCTCTCTCTCTCTCTCTCTCTCTCATTTGTTCTCACTCCTCAGTTTGACTTACATGCCGCTCGGTCTAAGCGTCATCTCAGTTGCTGACAGTATTGCTTTTCTTGCCCTATCCACCTAAAAAGAAGAAGGAACAGATGTTGCAGGACTAAGAGTACACAATGATTATCAAGGATGGGCGATGTTTAAGTAGATTTTATTAATGCTGGTCCGGCGTCCTGTATCTCACGTGCTCTGAGCTGGTCCTCCCGATCTAGGTTCAGCCCCAGGACCTGTCATCAGCACGTGATTTCGCCGTTCACGTGCTTTCTAGTGTACTTCAAACAAGTGGAATTTTGTTCCTGTCGTGAGAGCTACGATGTGCACTTGATGATAACAGAGGTAAGCCTATCTCTATTAAACTTGGACTTGTGTAATATAGGTCCTCGGGAGGATGAAAGATAACTATAACAGACAAGCCATTATCCAGTTATCTTTGCTGCTGTGTCATACGATAACGCTTTCCGGCTCCGTTGAGCGTCTTGCATACGAGCTTTGTGCTTTTTCATGCGTGTTTATGAAAGTGATTTACACAAGCGCAAACATACTTAACGCCAGTTTTGCCCCCAGTTTTGACCATGATGCCAAGGGATGTAAAATAATTTTTTTAAAATAAAAACTTAATTAACACCATCTTAAGACCAAAATGTCGTTTCTATTCCGCTGGTCTCTTTTTGAGCTTAATAGGATTTCCCGAACTTCAGTCAGTCACTTTCAAAATGTCAACGATGTCAAGTGAAATTGTACTTTTCAGTAGCAATAGCTTTAATGGGGGAGCAATGGTGATAAACAGAAACGTACCTTAATTTATTAATGTGGCGTTGGTTCTATGGTTAGCTCTCAACAAAAGCACGAAGAGAAGTTGCGCTTTGTCTACTCTGAATATCAGTTATCTTGAGGTTGCGTGGCTCATGGAATTTCTTTGCCTCCACAGCCAAGCGTGGAATATTTCCCTTCTTCCTCCGGTCTTACCTATAACATTCTGTTTTTAAAACCAGTAAATAGGGAAATAAATTAAAATGTTATATAAACTGCCAACATGCACCATCTAAAGCAATAATTAACTGATTTCAAGTGTAAAATAAAAGTAAATATCAAAGTGATTTAAGCAAGAAGTGGAGAGGAACAGACTGGCTAACAGAAGCATTACTGGAACCTCATAGAAAACACATAATCGGAGATATTTTGTTTCGACAAAGTAAGTCAATTCTAAGAAGCAGTATTCGTGACAAATACCAGCATATCATTTAGTATGTGGAATGTCAGGGTCAACGCTGTGTATATGGGTCCTGTCTAAGGTACACAGCAAAGCTCACAAATATGATATTGACTTTCTGTTCATCGCAGTTGTACTGGAAATATCCTGTGACGACCGGTTTGTGTGTATACTATATGTATATATCGTGGACCTACGTGATTTTCTCTCTCGTAAAGCAATCTTCCACCGAGTAAAAGTCACATCCAAAGGTGAAGAAAAACGAAAATAGCAAAAGTAAGATTATTAGCTACTAAAGATAAAACAGTTGACAGTTGTGTTTATTGAAACAATATGCTCAAGCAGAAGCTATGGTGCTCGTTGCTGAACTGCGTTTTCTTTCGGTCTCTTAATATCATTAACAGCGACTGCGTCCTTCACCCCCTTTCCCTTATCAGACTAAAAAGTAGCGCGTGAGTCTATTGCGTCAAGTTCGGAATTCCCTACCGGCCTTTTGACCCCCTTGTTTTCTTCTTTTTTTGGATTCCTGAAACACTCTCGCTATCACAGGTTTTGCTCGTGAGGCCCTGAAGAACCCGTGCTGAAGCTTGCTCGCTGAATTCAGCGACAACAGTAACATCTCTAAACGCTGAAGGTTTTTGTGTGTGTCTTTTCCCAAAACGCATCCGTAATCAGTCATTCACCTTACTCTTTTATTTTGACGTTATGCTCTCGTTCAGATTAAAAAGTAGCACGTGCACAGGCGCGCGCGAGCTTGCGCGCACACACATATATATACAGTATACATATACATATAAATATATATATTATTATATATATAAATATAAACATGTATATATATATAGTATATATATATATATATTAAAATACTTATAAATAAGCTATATATGCATATATACAGTATATGTACAGTATATATATATATATATATATATATATATATATATATATATATATATATATATATATATATATATATATATATATATATATATATATATTAGAAATAATCGACACACAATCACGTATGGAACAGAAATAAATTTCTGACTCACATCAGGATTGAACCAGGTCTTTCAACTGAAAGGACAGGCGCTGCCCACTAGGCTATACAAGTCATAAAAAAAAGTTGGAACCTGAGTGCCACTGCACCCAAGGAATTACCTGGGCAAGCTAACTGCTGGCATACCAGCGTGTTTTCCCCAACTTCCCGACTCAGCAATGACCCAACTGACAGCATTTCATTCAGATTATTCCTTCTGAGTGAATATGATAGAAATAATCAACACACAATCGCGTGTGGAACAGAAATAAATTTCTGACTCGCTTTTAATTGAAAGACCTGGGTTCGATCCTGATGTGATACAGAAATTTATTTCTGTTCCACGCGTGAGTGTGTGTTGATTATTTCTATCATATTCACTCAGAAGGGATAATTTGAATGAAATGCTGGGTCATTGCTGAGCCGGGAAGTTGGGGAAAACTTGCTGGAATGCAAGGAGTAGCTTGCCCAGGTAATCCCTTCGGTGCAGGGGCACTCAGGTTCCAACTTCTTTTATGACTTGTATGGCCTATTGGGCAGCGCCCTTTCCTTTCAATTGAAAGACCTGGGTTCAGTCCTGATGTGAGTCAGAAATTTATTTCTGTTCCATACGTGATTGTGTGTTGATTATTTCTAATATATATATATATATATATAT
>NC_089752.1:103707320-103782320 GCF_040412425.1 Macrobrachium rosenbergii
TAAAAAATCCCCAAACAGCAAAAAACGAAAAAATTTCAAACAGGGCGAGGAACACCTTCGTCTTGTCCTTTTTCTTAGGCGGGAAATACCTGTCCTCTCATTGGCTGTCACGCTCTGCTCCAGTCCTGATTGGTCATTGTCATTTGTGAAGTCATAATTTTTTTTTAATAAATACTTGCCTGCTGTTTCTACTTACAGTATAGGATCGTTGCCTTAGGACACAACAGACAATTTACTTAATTTTGTTTTATATCGATATGATGGTTTACATCATCTGTCTGTTATCAGAAGACTTCATGACATATTTATAAGACTATAACATTAAAATAGAATAATGGAATGCACTTTATAAACCTTAATTATCAATTTTTTTTACTAAAGTGTTGCTCATTATCATTCTAGTTTTCTGTAAAAGAAACTATTGTGCCGGCTTTGTCTGTCCGTCCGCACTTTTTCTGTCCGCCCTCAGACCTTAAAAACTACTGAGGCTAGAGGGCCGCAAATTGGTATGTTGATCATCCAATCTTCAATCATCAAACATACCAAATTGCAGCCCTCTAGACTCGGTAGTTTTAATTTTATTTAAGGTTAAAGTTAGCCATAATCGGTTTCTGGACAACGATATAGGAGGCCACCACCGAGCCGCGGCTCATACAGTATTATGCCGAGACCACCGAAAGATAGATCTATTTTCCGTGGCTTTGATTATAAGCTGTGCAGAAAACTCGATTGCGCCGGAGAAACTTCGGCGCTCTTTCAAACTCTCTGGGTACGGGGACTTTTTTTTTCAAGTAAAATCGTTCTTTCATAAAGAGATAGGCGCTTACAGAGCTTTAACTTGATTGAACTTATTTAAAACTAGTATAAACATTCATTGAGCACCGCTTTATGTGAAATCCAACTGAATATTAGACGATTATTTACGTTTTATATACAAAAGGGAGTAGGATGAATTTTACTTTTTTCCCAAGTAAAATGGTCCTTTATAGAGAGGTGGGCTTTAAATCGGCAATATTTTGACTGAGGTTGCTTACAACTTGTGCAAAGATCCATCGAGCAATGTTGTACGCGGAATGCAACTAAATATTAATGAATAAATTACGTTTTATGAACAAAACGGTGTAGGATGAATCTTAATGACAGCCCTTTCACGCCAAGAAAATACATAGCTGAGTTCCTCTGAGTTTGCTGCTGTTCTCCGGAGGGACCAAATTTACATGATGGCTTTGGGTAAGGTTCCGTGCTGGTATGTGGCCATATTAATCTTGTAAAACGTTATATTATTTGATTTTACGGTATCTTATTTATTCACTTATATTTAGTCATACGTTAAAATATAAATACATAACAGCACTCGTAAAGATATATATAAAAATTAAATGGAAAAAGACGAAAAGAACGGGAACGAAAAAAGGAGACTGAAAATGACAAAAACTTTTCTCCATCCCGTATTTGAAAATACAAACTTCGCGTTTTGAGAAAATCCCCAACAGAAACGCATAAAGGCGAGGAACACTTGCGTCTTGTGCTTTTCCTTAGTTGGGAAATACCTGTCCTCTCATTAACTGTCACGTTCTGCTCCAGTTCCGATTGGTCGTTGTCACCGGTGACGTCATAAATTTTTTCACAATACTACGCCTGCCTGCTGTTTCTACTTACAGTACAGGATCGCTGCCTTAAGATACCAACAGACAAGTCTTTTCATCCGGTTTTATATTAATATGATGCTTTACATCATCTGTGTCTGTCATCAGAAAACTTTAGGACTTATTTCTAAGATTATAACTCAAAAGAGACTAATGAAATACCCTTTATTAACACTAATTAATAATGTCTGTACAAAAGTGTTGCCAGCTATAATTTTTATTTCTGGCTAGGCAGACGATAGCTTGCATTGTAACCATGGTAAAACCAAGCATTCCTTTAAAAGGATTTTATTTTATCCGGTTATTTTTTTCTGTTCTGCTCGCTTTAAATATTCTAAAAAGAATATAATTTAATTGTAAACCTTTATTATATAAAATTATATTTTAAATGCATAAATTGAATTAATATTCTCATAGCTCTTTTACCACTGTTACTAAGTAGTGTTCATTATCTTTGCACTAGTTGTAAGCAAGCTCAAACATAATATTGCGATTGAATTAATATTCTCATCTTAAATGTCTGTACAAAAGTGTTTTATAATTTTTATTTCTGGCTTGCATTGTAACCATGGTAATCATCAATCTTTTTTTTAATTTTTTCTGTTCTGCTCACTTTAAATATTCTAAAAGAATATAATTTAATTGTAAACATTTAAATAAAATTATATTTTAAATGCAGGCTTTCAATCGCAATATTACGTTTGAGCTTGCGATTGAATTAACTCATCTTAACGTTATCAAGCAAAATAAATCCAATCGCAATGTTGTATTCAACTAGAAAGATAAATCCATCCAACTAAATATTAATCAATAAATCTTTAAAAGAATCCACGTAGTTTTATAAATAAATGTTTTTCTTATACTTCGTTGTGCATTAAATACTTTATGTGGATGATTAAACATTTTAAAAATAAAATCAACTATACAGATATCTTCCAATTAGAAAAACATTATATTCTCTTTAAGATGTTTAGGATAATACAACACATGGCAATTATCTCAGACGTCAGCAACTAGAGCAATAAAGAACATCTTTCCACCAATCACAGATGAGGATGATACAGCCAATGAGAAGACAGGGATTTCCCGTTATGAGGGTGTTCCTGCACCTAAAGAATGCCGTTTGAAGAGCTTAGGTAAAATCTTTTTTTTACAGACGTTTACAGGACATTTTTAAAATTTGATTGAAGTTATTTAAAACTATTATACAGATTTATTGAGCAATGTTTTATATACAAAATTAATTACTTTTTATATACAAAACGGAATTATATAACTGAAATTCTCTGAGTTTGCTGCTGTTGTTTGAAGGGCCCATCAGATTGGCTCTTACCATATTTACTTGATGGCTTTGGGTAAGGTCCCGTGCTGCCATATGGCCATCTTGATTATATAAAATGGTATATTATTTGAGTTATTTTAGCTTATTTCATTAATATTTAGACATGTTAAAATATAAATACATAACACCAATCATAACACCCCGTTTACTCTCTCACTTTTTCCCTCTTTCCCCTCCCTAACACCCCCTCTACTCTCTCTCTCACTTTTCCCTCTTTCCCCTCCCTAACACCCCCTCTACTCTCTCTCACTTTTTCCCTCTTTCCCCTCCCTAAAACCCCCTCTACTCTCTCTCTGTCTCACCTTTTCCCTCTTTCCCCTCCCTAACACCCCCTCTACTCTCTCTTTTTCTCTCTCTCTCTCTCTTTTCCCCTCCCCTAACACCCCCCTCTACTCTCTCTCTCACTTTTCCCTCTTTCCCCTCCCTAACACCCCTCTACTCTCTCTCACTTTTCCCTCTTTCCCCTCCCTAAACCCCCTCTCTCTCTCTCTCTCTCTGTCTCACCTTTTCCCTCTCTTCTCCCCTCCTAACACCCCCTACTCTCTCTCTCTTTCTCTCACTTTTCCCTCTTTCCCATCCCTAACACCCCCTCTACTCTCTCTCTCTCTCTCTCTCACTTTTTCCCCTCCCTAACACCCCCTCTACTCTCTCTCACTTTTTCCCCTCTTTCCCGTCCCTAAAATCCCCTCTACTCTCTCTCTCTCTCTCTCACTTTTTCCCTCTTTCCCATGCCTAACACCCCCTCTATTCTCTCTCACCCTTTCCCTCGTTCCCATCCCTAACACCCCCTCTAATCTCTCTCTCACTTTTTCCCTCTTTCCCAACCCTAACACCCCCTCTATTCTCTCTCTCTCTCTCTCTCACTTTTTACTCTTCCCCACCCTAATACCCCCTCTACTCTCTCTCTCTAACTCTCTCGCTTTTTCCCTCTTTCCCCTCACTAACACCCCCTCTACTCTCTCTCTGTCTCACTTTTTCCCTCTTTCCCCTTCCTAAAACCCCCTCTACTCTCTCTGTCTCACTTTTTCCCCTCACTAACACCCCCTCTACTCTCTCACTTTTCCCTCTTTCCCCTCCCTAAAACCCCCTCTACTCTCTCTCTGTCTCACCTTTTCCCTCTTTCCCATCCCTAACACCCCCTCTACTCTCTCTCTCTCTCTCTCACTTTTTCCCCTCATTAACACCCCTCTACTCTCTCTCACTTTTTCCCCTCTTTCCCCTCCCTAAAACCCCCTCTACTCTCTCCCTCTCTCACTTTTTCCCTCTTTCCCATCCCTAACACCCCCTCTAATCTCTCTCTCTCACTTTTTCCCTCTTCCCCCCCCTAACACCCCCTCTATTCTCTCTCTCATTTTCACTCTTCCCCACCTAATACCCCCTCTACTCTCTCTCTCCTTTTTTCCCTCTTTCCCCTCACTAACACCCCTCTACTCTCTCTCTCACTTTTTCCTTCTTCCCTCTTTCCTTCCTAAAACCCCTCTCTACTCTGTGTCTCACTTTTCCCCTCTTTCCCCTCACCAACACCCCCTCTACTCTCTCTCACTTTTTCCCTCTTTCCCCTCCCTAACACCCCCTCTACTCTCTCTCTATCTCTCACTTTTTCCCTCTTTCCCCTCCCTAACACCCCCTCTACTCTCACTTTTTCCCTCTTTCCTCTCCCTAACACCCCCTCTACTCTATCTCTCTCACTTTTTCCCTCTTTCCCCTCCCTAACACCCCCTCTACTCTCTCTCTTTCACCCTCTTTCCCCCTAACACCCCTCCCTCCCACCCCCTAACACCCCCTCTACTCTCTCTCACTTTTTCCCTCTTTCCCCTCCCTAACAACCCCTCTCTCTCTCACTTTTCCCCTCTTTCCTCTCCCTAACACCCCCTCTACTCTCCCTCTCACTTTTTCCCCTCGTTCCCCTCCCTAACACCCCATCTACTCTCTCTCACTTTTTCCCCTCCCTAACACCCCCTCTACTCTCTCACTTTTTCCCTCTTTCCCCTCCCTAACACCCCCTCTACTCTCTCTCTCTCTCTTTTTTCCTCTTTCCCTCCCTAACACCCCCTCTACTCTCTCTCACTTTTTTCCCTCTTTCCCTTCCTAACACCCTCTCTACTCTCTCTCTCTCTTTCCCATTTTTTCCCTCTCTTTCCCCTTTCCCCCCTAACACCCCTCTACTCTCACTTTTCCCTCTTTCCCTCTCTAACACCCCTCTACTCTCTCTCTTTTTTCCCTCTTTCCCCTCCCTAACACCCCCTCTACTCTCTCTCTCTCTCTTACTTTTTCCTTTCCCCTCCCTAACACCCCCTCTACTCTCTCTCTCACTTTTTCCCTCTTTCCCCTCTCTAACACTCCCTCTACTTTCTCTTTCACCTTTTCCCCTCCTTAACACCCCCTCTATTCTCTCTCTCTCTCTCTCTCTCTCTCTCTCTCTCTCTCTCTAACTCTCTTTTTTCCTCTTCCTCTCCCTAACACCCCCTATACTCTCACTTTTTCCATCTTTCCCCTCACTAACACCCCGTCTGCTCTCTCTCTCTCTCTCTTTTTCCCTCTTTCACCTTCCTAAAACCCCCTCTACTCTCTCTCACTTTTTCACTCTTTCCCCTCCCTAACACCCCCTCTACTCTCTCTCTCTAACACCCCTCTCTCTCTCTCTCTCTCTCTCTCTCTCTCTCTCTCTCTCACTTTTTCCCTCTTTCCCCTCCCTAACACCCCTCTACTCTCTCTCACTTTTTCCCTCTTTCCCCTCCCTAACACCCCCTCTACTCTCTCTCTCTCTCTCACTTTTTCCCTCTTTCCCCTCCCTAACACCCCCTACTCTCTCTCTCACTTTTTCCTTCTTTCCTCTCCCTAACACCCCTCCCTCTAACACTTCTCTCTCTGTCTCCTTTTTCCCTCTTTCCCCTCCCAAACACCCCTCTACTCTCTCTCTCTCTCTGTCTCACCCTTTTCCCTTTTTCCTCCCCTCCCTAACACCCCTCTACTCTCTCTCTCACTTTTTCCTTCTTTCCTCTCCCTAACACCCCCTCTACTCTACTCTTCTCTCTCTGTCTCCTTTTCCCTCTTTCCCTCCCAAACACCCCCTCTCTCTCTCTCTCTCTCTCTCTGTCTCACTTTTTCCCTCTTTCCCCCCCCCTAACACCCCCTTTACTCTCTCTCTCTCTTACTTTTCCTCTTTCCCCCTCCCTAACACCCCTACTCTCTCTCTCTCTCTCTTCTATCCCTCTTTCCCCTTTCCCTAACACCCCTCTACTCTCTCTCCACTTTTTCTCTGTTCCTCCTACCCTCTCTCTCTCACTTTTTCCCTCTGTTCCCTCCCTAACACCCCCTCTACTCTCTCTCTCACTTTTTCCCTCTTTCCCCTCCCTAACACCCCTCTACTCTCTCTCTCTTACTTTTTCCCCCTCTTTCCCCTCCCTAACACCCCCTCTACTCTCTCACTTTTTCCCTCTTTCCCCTCTCTAACACCCGCTCTACTCTCTCACTTTTCCCTCTCCCCTCCCTAACACCCCTCTACTCTCTCTTTTCCTCTTTCCCCTCCCTAACACCCCCTCTACTCTCTCTCTCACTTTTTCCCTCTTTCCCCTGTCTAACACCCCCTCTACTCTCTCTCACTTTTTCCCTCTTTCCCCTCCCTAACACCCCCTCTACTCTCTCTCACTTTTTCCTCTTTCCCCTCCCTAACACCCCCTCTACTCTCTCTCTCTCTCTCTCTCTCTCTCTCCCTAACACCCCTCATCTTTCCCCCTAACACCCTTCTCACTCCCTTTCCCCTCTCTCCTCTCACTTTTTCCCTCTGTTCCCTCTCTAACTCTCTCTGTCTCTCACTTTTCCCTCTGTTCCCTCCCTAACACCCCTCTACTCTCTCTCTCCCTCTCTCTCTCTCTCTCTCACTTTTTTCCCTCTTTCCCTCCCTAACACCCCTCTACTCTCTCTCTCTTTTTTCCCCTCTTTCCCCTCCCCTAACACCCCTCTACTCTCTCTCCACTTTTCCCTCTTTCCCTCTCTAACACCCCTCTACTCTCTCTCACTTTTTCCCTCTTTTCCCCTCCCTAACACCCCCTCTACTCTCTCACTTTTTCCTCTTTCCCTCTCCTAACACCCCCTCTAAACATCTCTCACTTTTTCCTCTTTCCCCTCTCCTAACACCCTACTCTACTCTCTCTTTCACTTTTCCCTCTTTCCCCTCCCTAACTTTTTCCTCTTTTTTCCCCCCTCCCTACTCTCTCTCACTTTTTTCCTCTTTCCCCTCCCTAACACCACCTCTACTCTCTCTCTCTCTCTCTCTCTCTCTCTCTCTCTCTCTCTCTCTCTCTCTCTCTCTCCTAACACTCTTCCTTTTTCCTCTTTCCCCTCTAACACCCCCTCTACTCTAGAGACAATATACTAAAGGAACTTAAAATAAATAGACAAGACCTAAATGTTGAAAGTAGTTACAAAGGGAAAAGAAACACGTTAAGACAATGCTGTCTAATAAGAACCCTACTTCTCATCTATTACAAGGAAGAATTCTCCAAATGTAACACCTCTACTCTCTCTCTAATATGAGGGGAACATGGAATGTCATCAATAAAATAATACCTCCCCTAACAAAAGTAACCTCCTGGGGATCACTTGAAACAACAGACATTGATGCTCAGAAGAGAGCAGATGATTTTAATCAATATTTTGCCAATATAGGAAGGGGAAACGTACGCCAGATCACAAGAAAATATCTGCAATAACAATCAACTCCATTATGATCAGCCCTCTACATCATTGTTTACAATAAATAAATTCCGACCTCGGCCAGTCGATATGGTCACTCTGATTCTTGTAATAAAACATCTGAAACCCCCTCTTGTGGTTCTGACGGAATTCCGTTTCGATTTTTAATTGACTCTCTGTCCGTTACATTATTCTACATTCTTGTTTATTGTCAACACCTCAATTGTTACAGGTAACTACTACTCTCTGACCTTTGAAACATCCTTACGTAGTTCCCGTTTACAAAAAGTGGAGACACTGAAAACGTTGGAAATTATAGACCAATATCTCTGTTGCCTGTCATCTCAAAAATACTCGAGAAAATAATTGCCATTCAACTGATGTCTTACCTTGACTCAAATAATTTACTAGTTAACGAGCAACATGGTTTTAGACCCAATATTTCAACAGAAACTGCGTTACTCTACAGTTACCAATAAAATATATGAAAATATAGAAAATAACAAATTATCTCTCCTGTTATTATTGGATCTATCCAAAGCGTTTGACAGCGTTAATCATCAGAGTCTAATAAATAAATTAGCTAAAGTCAATGTCGACTCTTTTTGGTTCAAAAATTATGTCTCTCAATCGCTTCCAATCTGTTCGTGTTGGATCAATCCTATCCTCTCTGAGATCTCTTTCTTTGGTGTACCCCTCTACTCTCGATTTTGGGCCCATTGCTGTTTTTGATCTATATCAATGATCTACCACAACATATACCCCCTAACATGGACTTCTTGTTATTTATGCTGACGATAACACATATTTTGCTGACTGGGGACTTGAAAAAGCTCGATGATTTGATAAAGAGAGCCGAAAATATATTGACTATTGCAAAATATTATTTTAATAGTAACGGCCTATTACTTAACGAAACTTTTTTCTTTGGATCAAGACCCCTCTCTTTTCTAGTATATATATCTCGCATCCCGGAGAACACGAACATAAAATTCTCTAATGTGACACTTGTTCCGTCACACACAGTTAAAAACCTGGGAGTTTTTCATGGATTGTACCATGACTTTTAATGCACATATTGACGAACTACGCAAAACCCCTAACTGGCATCCTGTTATATCTTAACAGAGTGAGCGATAGATTTGAGCCAGACTGTCGAGTCATGGTGGTACAGTCGTTGGTACTGAGTGTCCTGAACTACTGTTTGCGGGTCTGGGGTTCGACCAATAAAACCCAGTTGGAAAGGGTCAAGAAAATACAAAATTTTGCGGCAAAGGTCGCCGTTGGAGGTGCCTAAAACATGACCATGTTACTCCAATATTTGAAAAACTGAATTGGCTGCGAATGGAGCAAAGTACTTTTACGATATATGCCTCTTGATGTTCAAAATCAGAAATAAACTTCTGCCAGAATGGCTCTTTTCCTCTCCCAACGGTAGGCCAGAATCGTACTGAGAACATTAACACGAGGCACCAGGATCACTTATCTGTTCCCAGAACTTTCACCGATACGGGAGCTCACTTTTTCTTTCGTCTAACACCCCCCTGTGTGGTCCCCTCTGTTCTGGAACCGTCTGCCTGCTGATATCAAGCCCCGCGAAACCATATCTTCTTTTAAATCTCATTTCATTGCACCTTAGTCCAAAAATGAGAAACTCTTCATTTTTAACCTTTTCCTCTCATCACTGTCATAAGTTTTAGGAGCTTTAGAAGTATTCTCTTCTATACCGAATAAAAGTTGTGAAATTTTATCTTTCCTTGTAAACTCTGTTTACTTTATCTTTTATGAGAATTAGCTAATTTATTATTTTACTGATTTGAAAGTTTTCACTTGATTGTTTTTAACATCGTATTCATTTTATGCCTATATTAACACCCCTGTTGTTTATCTTACTGCGTTTCTGTTGCATAGAGTCGAAAATTTTTATTGCAATTCCGTTTTTATTGATATCAGTGATATTATATTGCAACATGTCACCTGCATACTAGTTGCAGGTCCTGTGATAATGAATACTGTTTATTATGTAAAATTCTTTATAAAACTATGAATAGACCTGTGTTACTCAGAAAGAGTAAAACCCCTAATAGCCATTTTTAATGGAATAAACAATTTGACTTTGACTTTTTCCCTTTTTCTCCTCCTTAACACCCCTCTCTCTCTCTCTCTCTCTTTTTCCCTCTTTCCCCTCCCCTAACACCCCTCTACTCTCTCTCACTTTTTCCTCTTTCCCCTCCTAACACCCCCCTCTACTCTCTCTCACTTTTCACTCTTTCCCCTCCTAACACCCCCTCTACTCTCTCTCTCTCTACCTTTTCCCTCTCCCTAACACCCCATCTACTCTACTATCACTTTTTTTCCCTTTCTTTCCCCCCTAACACCCCCTCTCTCTCTCTCTCTTTTTCCCTCTTTCCCCTCCCTAACACCCCCTCTTTCTCTCTCTCTCTCTCTCTCTCTCTCTCACTTTTTCCCTCTTTCCTCTCCCTAACACCCCTCTACTCTCTCTCTCTTTTTTCCCTCTTTCCCTCTCTAACACCCCCTCTACTCTCTCTCTCACACTTTTTCCCTCTCTCCCCTCCCTAAAACCCCCCTCTACTCTCTCTATGTCTCACTTTTCCCTCTTTCCCCCTCCCTAACACCTCCTCTACTCTCTCTCTCACTTTTTCCTCTTTCCCTCCCTAACACCCCTACTCTCTCTCTCTCTCTCACTTTTCCCTCCTTCCCATCCCTAACACCCCTCTACTCTCTCTCTTTTCCCCTTTCCTCCCCCTAACACCCCCTGTACTCTCTCTCTTACTTTTTCCCTCTTTCCCGTCTCTAACACCCCCTCTACTCTCTCTCACACTTTTTCCCTCTTTTCCCCCCTAACACCCCTCTACTCTCTCTATGTCTCACTTTTCCTCTTTCCCCTCCCTAACACCCCCTCTACTCCCTCTCACTTTTAACCTCTTTCCCCTCCCTAACACCCGCTCTACTCTCTCACTTTTTCCTCTTTCCCCTCCCTAACACCCCCTCTACTCTCTCTCACTTTTTTCCTCTTTCCCCTCCCTAACACCCCCTCTACTCTCTCTCTTACCTTTTCCCTCTTTCCCCTCCCTAACACCCCCTCTTCTCTCTCACTTTTTCCCTCTTTCCCCTCCCTAACACCCCCTCTACTCTCTCTTACTTTTTCCCTCTTTCCCCTCTCTAACACCCCCTCTACTCTCTCTCACACTTTTTCCCTCTCTCCCCTCCCTAAAACCCCCTCTACTCTCTCTATGTCTCACTTTTTCCCTATTTCCCCTCCCTAACACCCCCTCTACTCCCTCTCACTTTTAACCTCTTTCCCCTCCCTAACACCCCTCTCTCTCTCTCTCACTTTTTCCTCTTTCCCCTCCCTAACACCCCCTCTCTCTCTCTCTCTCTCTCACTTTTTCCCTCTTTCCCCTCCCTAACACCCCCTCTACTCTCTCTCTCTCTCTCTCTCTCTCTCTCTCTCTCTCTCTCTCTCTCTCTCTCTCTCTCTCTTTTTTTCCCTCCATAACAGCCCTTTGTTGGCCGACTCAGTCTCCTCTTAACACCCCCTCTACTGTCATTAGATGGGCCCTCTTCAATCCCTAACACCCCTCTACTCTCTCTCTTTTTCCTCTTTCCCTCCCCTAACACCCCTTAGACTTTTTTATTTCTGGTGAAAACCCCTTAATTTCTCGCTATAATGTTCCCTCTTTCACCCCTCACAATAAACTGTAGGTCCCGTTGCTAACAACCAAATGGTTCTTAGCCACTAAAAATACCCCTCTAATCCTCTCTCTATGTCTGAGCCCTTTCTCCTGTTAATCAGCTCAGTGGTCTGGTAAAACTAAGGTATAACACCCCCTTTAAACATCCCCTCCATAACACCCCGTCTACTCTCACTTTTTTCCCTCTTTCCCTCCCTAACACCCCCTCTACTCTCTCTTTTTTTCCCTTTCCCTCCCTAACACCCCTCTACTCTCTCTCCCTCTTTTCCCTCTTTCCCCTCCCTAACACCCCCCTCTACTCTCTCTCTCACTTTTCCCTCTTTCCCTCCTTAACACCCCCTCTACTCTCTCTCACTTTTCCTCTTTCCCCTCCCTAACACCCCTCTACTCTCACTTTTCTCTCTTTCCCCTCCCTAACACCCCTCTACTCTCACTTTTTTCCTCTTTCCCCTCCCTAACACCCCTCTCTCTACTCTCACTTTTCCCTCTTTCCCCCCCCTAACACCCCCTCTCCCTCTCCCTTTTTCCCTCTTTCCCTCCCTAACACCCCTCTCTCTCTCACTTTTTCCCTTCTTTCCCCTCCCTAACACCCCTCTCTCTCTCACTTTTTCCCTCTTTCCCTCCTAACACCCCTCTACTCTCACTTTTCCCTCTTTCCCCTCCTAAAACCCCTCTACTCTCTCTTTTTCCCTCTTTCCTCTCCTAACTTCCCCTAACACCCCTCTACTCTCTCTCTTTCTCACTTTTTCCCTCTTTCCCCTCCCTAACACCCCCTCTACTCTCACTTTTTCCCTCTTTCCCCTCCCTAAAACCCCCTCTACTCTCACTTTTTCCCTCTTTCCCCTCCCTAACACCCCCTCTACTCTCACTTTTTCCCTCTTTCCCCTCCCTAACACCCCCTCTACTCTCTCTTTTTTTTCCCTCTTTCCCCTCCTAACACCCCTCTACTCTCACTTTTCCCTCTTTCCCTCCCTAACACCCCCTCTACTCTCCTTTTCCCTCTTTCCCTCCCTAACACCCCCTCTACTACTCTCACTTTTTCCCTCTTTCCCTCCCTAACACCCCTCTACTCTCACTTTTCCTCTTTCCCCTCCCTAACACCCCTCTCACTCTCTTTTTTTCCCCTCTTTCCCCCCTAACACCCCTCTCTCTCTCTCTTTTTCCCTCTTTCCCCCCTCCCTAAAACCCCCTCTACTCTCTCTCTTCCCTTTTCCCCCCCTAACACCCCTCCCCCTCTTCCTCACCCCTCTCTCTCACTTTTTCCCTCTTTCCCCTCCCTAACACCCCTCTCTCTCTTTTTCCCTCTTTCCCCCCCTAACACCCCCTCTCCTCTCTTTCCCTCTTTTCCCTCTTTCCCTCTTTCCCCCCTAACACCCCCTCTAATCTCTCTCACTTTTTCTCTCTTTCCCTCTCCCTAACATCCCCTCTACTCTCTCTCTCAATTTTTCCCACTTTCCCCTCCATAACACCCCCTTTGCTCTCTCTCTCTCTTTCTCTCTCTCTCTCTCCCTAACACCCTCTCTCTCTCTCTCTCTCTTTCTCTCTTTCCTCTCACCCCTCTCTCTCTCACTTTTCCATCTTTCCCCTCCCTAACACCCCTCTCTCTCTCTCTCTCTCTCACTTTTTCCCCCCTCTTTCCCCTCCCTAACACCCACCCTCTACTCTCTCTCTCTCTGTCTCTCCCAAACACCCCTCTTCCCTCTTTCCCCTTCCCTCCCAAACACCCCTCTACACTCTCTCTCTCTGTTTTCCCTCTTCCCCCCCTAACACCCCTCTACTCTCTCACTTTTTCCCTCTTTCCCTCCCTAACACCCCTCTACTCTCTCACTTTTTCCCTCTTTCCCCTCCCTAACACCCCCTCTACTCTAACTTTTTCCCTCTTTCCCCTCCCTAACACCCCCTCTCTTCTCTCTCTCAATTTTCCCCTTTTTCCTTCCTAACACCCCTCTACGCTCTCTCTCACTTCCGCTCCCCTCTCACTTTCTCTTTCCCTCTTTCTTCTCCATAACACCCCCTCTACTCTCTTACTCTCTCTCACTTCCTCTCCAACCATCCCTGTCTCTCTCCCCTCTGTCTTCTCCCTAACACCCCTTCTACTCTCTCTCTCTCCCTCTCACTCTCTCTCCAACCATCCCTGTCTCTTTCCCTGTGTCTTCTCCCTAACACCCCTTCTACTCTCTCTCACTGTCCCTCTCACTTCCTTGCCTCTTTCTTTCTGTCACTCTCTCTCTCCAACCCTCCCTGTCTCTTTCTCTCTTTCTTCGGCCTAACACCCCCTCTACTCTCTCTACGGGAATAACCAGCCCCGTTTCACTGGCAGAATCAGCCCCGTTTCAGGGAAGCCCTTCCACCCCCCTACCCCCACCCCCTTCGGTGCCTTACCCCAACATTGTTCTTTTCGAGATAGTAAGTCATATGTATACCGCATTTGGTTGAAATTGCTCAATGCGTTTCAGAGTGTATGTGGAACATACACATACACACAAACATCCATTTTTATGTATATAGAATGGCTTTTTTTTGCACTGCTGTAATTTGATTGAACTTATTTAAAACTATCATGAAGACTCATTGAGGAATGTCTTCTGTGGAATGAAACTATTGCATTTATTACGTTGTAGATACAAAAAACCGGTGTAGGATGAATCTTAATGACGACATCCCTTTTTCGCTAAGAAAATACACAACAGTGTTCTCTGAGTATGCTGCTGTATGAAGGGCCCTTCTTATTGACTGTATTAATGTTGGTGATTTTTTTAATATATACGTAGGTATATTATATATGTGTATATAAACTAGTATATTATATAAAATATATAATTGTATATATATATATATATTATATATATATATATATATATATATATATATATATATATATATATATATATATATATATATTTATTATATACAATATCAAATCTGTTTTTCAATGCTAGATTATTTGTTATATGTTTTACTCTCCTGAAGATTTAAAATGGAAAAAAATCCCAAACTTTTATTTATTAAATATCTCTTATTCTTGGATGCTCAGGGTCCAGAGGTCCACACCTGGCCTCTTACTTCCTATCACACCTTTACCTCACTCACTGTATTGCTTTGGGCAATGATCTGTGCTTGTATAAATCAGCATAGGCTAAACCAAGCTGCGATTATCTGCAAAATATGTTGTTTGGGTATTGACAGCAGATCCACAGCATGCCTCTTACCACAATTACAAGATGCTTTTGAGTAAGACCCTGTGCTGGCATACAGTGAACTTGAATTCAAACAATGAAATTTTTTTTTTCATTTAGCCTGGTTTATTTTTTCAGCCCTTTTCCTCAGGATTTCTGATGTGTCACATGTAGGGATCCTCTGAAACAAGTGATTAAATGTTGCATCAGCTGCATTAAATTTATATACAGTTTTTTCGAGCTTGTTTTTTTCCGTGACTGTATTTCACCAGTAAGTCTCCATTTTTATCATTCTTTCAAAAATGTAGATATAAAAATTTGTCGGTATGACGTCTTTTAATAAAGAATATACATTCATTCAAATTATGAAGCAAATTCGATGTTTACTAGAAAGTCTTGAGCCATTACTGAACTAATGCGTAGGTCGACGGAGGTTTTTTTTTTTTTATTACTTGAGGTGTTCCCTGGTAATTCATTTCTTGAGAATCGATACTTGGTTAGAAAATTAACAAACGGCCCAGAAAGAAACACGGGAAACAGTAAAAACACAAAAACCTTATTGTAATACAAGCTCAAGCCTTCTCTGTAAACAGTAGTGTTGCAGCTGACACAGCAATTATGTGTAATCAAGATAATGAAAAACATTAGCCAGAAACAACAACTGGAAACAAAAACAACAGCAAAAAACAAACAACAAAACTCCTCATAACTAGAGCGTTGGAAAGAAGAAAAACTCATTGTCTTTCAGGCCATTACAGCAAACTTCCCAACAACAACAACAACAACAACATATGAAGGCGAGGAACACCTTCATCTACAACCTTTCCATAAGTGGGAAACATTTGTTTTTTTATTGGTTGTTACAGGTCTTAATGAGAAAGCACCTTTTGTTTTATCTGGCCTCGAGTAAACAAAGCACTCATTACATGTTAAAATATGTGTAGGAGGAGGATCCATACATAATTAATTACTTAAGGGCGCTAAATAATCCCGATGGGTTCCGGCGTTTGGTCTTCAAGACCTAAATTTCATAATCAGTCAATCAACTACTTAAAAGATAAAACTAACTGTTGAGAATTAATGGGAGCCAATTCAATTTGCAATTCTAGTCATTAATATATATATATATATATATATATATATATATATATATATATATATATATATATATATATATGTACACACACACATATATATATATATATATATATATATATATATATATATATATATATATATATATATATATATATATATATATATATATAAATTTATATATATATATATATATATATGAATTTTATATAAGAACCTAACGTGCATTAGGCAGGACAGACCAACAGTGGACCAAAACTCCGTCAACATGAATATATTTTAATTTTAAAAATAAATTACTTTCATTTGAATTTAATGTGTAAATTTACATTATCATTTATTCAAGAATCATCATTAACAGAATCATGTTAAAACGTATAGCAGTGATGGCAATGTGTGTGTATCTAACACTTCCTCCCCCACTGTGAAAATGGAATCATCCAAGCAGCCCAAGTACAGACTGATGCCACCTTCATTTTATATCTATCTCTAACTTTTCTTATGGGCAAGAATAGTTTTACTTTTAGTAAACCTTTTAGTACGAGTCTAGTTTCATCTGTGATATTGTATTATCCACTTCTTTTTAATCTGGTGAGCACTCTTTTTCTCACTCCATGGCTTTGTTTTTTCCAGAGCAAATGGTCTGTTCTTGCCTTAGCTTAGCCCAATAATTCCTTATTTCCTCAAGGTTACGAAAATTTTGCGTGTTCTGCAGAGTTAATTCAATATTATGCAGACCATGATTTTCTGTGATTAAATGTTGAATGGAAAACTTCAGTAACCATTTAAATGGACGGAAGGTGTTCATTAACGGACATCGAGTCTACTGCTTCTATGACGAGACGATTCTGGTGTGCCGTTTTGACATTATTTTCTTTGCTACTGAAGATTTCACTTGTGCCCTTATCTATTCAGTGGCATTGTACTGACAGTGATATGGAGGTATCTTGAACACTTCATGTCCTTCGTCTCTTGCAAGTCTGTCAGTTATGTAATCATTATCTTCACATGAATCTGTCTGCGAGTTTACTCACTCTGTTAAATCGCATTTACTCAGGCTACCTCCTAAAATTACGTCCTACTTGTGCAACCAGTCTTCTATTGGTTCTCTTTTTTGGCAACACTATCGGTGGTCTGTCGATTCGTACTGAATGTTACGTTGCGTTATCCAACACTGTGATGGATGACGGTCTTATATTGAGAAGAAGTTTATCATTTTCACCGCTATTCGATAAATCTTAAAAAGGTTATTAAATAGAAGTTGAAAGCAATTATCCACAGAGAGAACATTAACTGTTGACGCGGGAATATAACATGTAATTCACACTCACCAAAGAATTTTAGGAGTTGTAAGAATTTCGTTTATATATTTTTCTTTTCAAAACTCATATAAACTGTATGCGAACATAATCAAGTTGATAATAGGTCTTTAATGCCTATGTACCTAAAAGAGAATTAGCCTACTTTCCTAAAATTCATTTTGTGATGCACTAACTGAAATTTGAGATAAAAAAACTGATTCAGATTTGAGAAGACATTCACTCAAACTAAAAAATTTGTGATAAATAACTCATAGGGACTAAGGTCTCCGTTGCGTGGCCGAAGATGTTCGAACCCCATTCCATTCAGCTGTGTCTGCTTTAATTAACTGGAATTCGAACCAGCGCCTGTCTCAGGTTTCGGGTCCCTCAGTCAAGCCTTTGGGCTCCTTCCACATGCCTTAGGTTTCTCTCTGAATAATAAATTCCAATACTGCTAAAAATGTCACGGTGTGCATCCTGACGTTTACAAATTAACATTAAATATAAGGTGATCGTTCTGTCAGCCTTTTCTGACTTGATATTGCGTGTCATTATGGCGGGAAACTGGCGTTAAAAAAAAAATATTGACGTCTTACAGAAAAAATAAAAAAAAAAAATCATCACAAAATAACAGCAACTTATAAACCAAAGATTGTTAGTGGACTAATCAGGTACTAAAGCCACCAAACTATAGAACATGTTGAGACATAAGGCATGTTTGCCGAGAAAAAAAAAAAAAAAAAAAAAAAAAACGAACGTTATTGTAGATCAAAGTCAATTTTGGCAATGGCCACTACCATTTCTACTAGCCTTTGACGTAATGACTTTACCAATAAGGCTTAGTTTGCCCTTTCTCGTTAACTTAGATCTGGTCATGGAAGAATGATTTCATCTTTATTATCTTAAATGTCTAATTTGAATAACGGAAATGAAACCCGAAACTGATGGAGGTGGGGAACTGTAGTCGAAGGAACAGGAGTGACGGCGGCGAAAGGGGAAGAAGAGGGAAGAGAAAGGAACAGGACGGGAAGGGGTCTGAGCAAGCTCTCTGGAAGACAGAACAGCGTTAGAAACCGGTGCAGCGGTTTAAAAGGGAATCAAGGTGAAGAAGATTATAGTAGTTACGCGTTAATTATAACTATGGATTTCAAAACATCTTAAAATGGGATGTGACTTGTTAAAAATGTGATGCACAAAAATGCGATTTTTACAAATAAAAAGTAAAAATGATTCGAATTTTCTTCGGCGCAATCTAGTTTTCTGTACAGCCGCTACAGCGCTATAATCAAGGCCACTGAAAATAGATCTAACTTTTGGTGGTCTCGTTATAATGCTGTACGAGCCGCGGCCCATGAATCTTTAACCACGGCCCGGTGGTGGCCTGTCCTATATCCTTGCCAGATGCACGATTATGGCTAAGTTTAACCTTAAACAAAGTAAAAACTACTGAGACTACAGGGCTGCAATTTGGTATGTTTGATGATTGGAGGGTGGATGATCAGTATATCAATTAACAGCCCTCTAGCCTTGGTAGTTTTTAAGATCTGAGGGCGGCACAACAGTTTTACAGGAAAATAAAACCCGTTCTAAAGACATCCTTTAATCTTGAAGACGCAAGAGTTTCGAGCCACACTAAGATAATCCTCAGGTGAATTCAAGAACAAGAATGCAGATAGGAAACACAAAAAGAGTAAAAAGAACAAAAAAAGTCAACCATTATAAAAAGATATGTACAGTATTAACGACACAGATCACACAAGTCCCACCAAACTGGCCATTTAATCTTTTAACAACATTAAAAACGCTAGCTGCTTTCAAAACGTTAGAAGTGATAAGACTGTCAAGTTTGTAACAACCATTGTTCATATTCATACAAGGGGTTACTTTAATAATAACAGACTCAACAATATTTCGTTTCTTCTGAGACTTTGCTTTATACAACATTTTAAATTTATTTCTCTTAATAGCAAGATAGTGTGGCTCGATACTCGTGTTTTTCAAGATTAAAGAACCTAAAAACGGGGGTCTTCATTTGAAACTACTCTCACGTACAGAGTGTAATTCATCCACACAATGCGCTTTTTCCTCGTACCTGGAGTCTCGCCTGAGCAGTGGGGAATTTTCAATAAGAGAGAAAGTCATCATTGCTGCTTACCTTCTGTCACAAAAACTATGACTGAGGCTGGATGTACATTAGGCGGCACGCAAGTATAGTTGCCAGAGTCCCACTGCCTGTTTGCAAAAGAAGATGATCGTTAATACTTCAAGGAATGTGTGCAAGGGACTAATTTACACTAAGAGTAAATTACATCGACTTTTTTTACCAAACTGTTACATCAAAAGGACTGTACACTGCTGCATATATTATATATATAATATATATATATATATATATATATATATATATATATATATATATAAAATATATATATATATATATATATATATATATATATATATATATATATATATATATATATATATATGTATATGTGTGTGTGTGTGTGTGTGTGTGTGTTTGATTTGTTTGTTTGACATCACGAAAATATAAAAACGTGATGACTATACGAACAAATTTTCAGCCACGAAGGAAGTAAAATAATGGAGGTGCTAAGTACTTTCGTTTTATTAAAAAGACATGGTCACAGTTGCTTTTGGGAGTACCATCGATGGTATTGATGATGAGAGCCATTCGCAAATAACTTACAGTATTCTTCATTAACTGAACATTTTTCGAGTTTCCTTAGATGGTAATTGAGTTTGTCATCTAAATTCCCGTGTGACGTATAATTTGTAGCGTTCTGAAAGCATTACATACATTTTTTAATTAAGATAAGGATGATTATTTTAGGATGCCGACCAGGCATTACTCATTATACTCTATGTTCAAAGATTACGTATACCCTAGTAATATATATATATATATATATATATATATATATATATATATATATATATATATATATATATATATATATATATATATATACATATATATATACACACGTTTATATACATACATACACTGTATATAATATAGTATATAATTACATATATATGTATATGTGTGTATTATATACTTATGTATATGTATGTTACAAGGATATACGTAATCTTTGAACACAATTAGAGTATATAAACAATGCCTAACTGGCATCCTAAAATAACCATCTTTATACTAACTTTAAAAACTTTAATCAATGTTTTCAGAACTATATAAATCGGTCACAAGGGAATGAAAAAGACGAATTCGATTACCAACTAAGAAAGCTCAAAAGAATGTTCAGTCAATGATGCAAAATACAGGAGGTTATTTGCCAGTGGCTCTTTACCATCGTAATCCAAAAATTGCGTAACTCTGGACCACAACAAAGACCTATACTTCCCGTCTGGTTTGGCTAAAGCGTTGGTAACATACGTAGAACGCCATTTACGGAAGTCTTCCAATATTTTTTTTCTTTATTTTGATTAAGGAACCATATTTTAGCCACAGATGTCCGTGGGCACTTTTGATAATTGTGGTCTAACGATGAAGATCTGATAGTGGAGCAGGTGAATGAGAATTTTGGGAAGAATCGTTCGGTTGACGATAAGGCATGACATTTGATAAAGAATGGTGCCTCATGATAAATTCTGAAGATTAAAATGCTAGCCATGCTAAGTTCCAATAGGATGGCCACTCGTGTAAGAAAAAACAACCATAAATCATAAAAACCGCTGTTTGTTTTCACACATTGCTCTCGGTTTATTTAGTTATTTATTTGTTGTTACTTTTCTTATTCCATACTCCTAGTTCACTATGAAACAGTTAACAATGAGCCACAAAAGCCATTCTGCAAGATAAAGCAACTATAAATCATAAAAACCGCTGTTTGTTTTCACACATTGCTCTCAGTTTATTTATTTATTTGTTGTTATTTTTCTTATTTCACACTCCCAGCCCACTATGAAACAGTTAACAATGAGTCACAAAAGCCACTACTGGCAAGGTAAGAATCTGGGTTGGAAGGGGCTGGTGAGAACTTTAGGAGACATTTACAAGGCCATCGTTTGCTCGTACGTAGTAGAGCCTCCTCTAGAACCTCTACGAAACCTCTCTTATATCGTCGACGCAGAGATATCTGTAACCAAACACAAAACACCGCTGAGGAAAGTCTTAGCCATTTTCAGAGGACCAGTTCCAAGCCAAATATGGCTCGGAATACAGTATGGGGATACTTTCCTACAGGTAACTATACACCAAGGCCTCTCAGGTGCTTCCGTTGCCAGCGTTTTGGCCATCACCATGACCGGTGCAGAGGACCTGTAATATGCCCAATCTGCGGTAAATAAAAACACGAGACCAAGAATGTCGGGATAAATGCAAGAGAGGGAACGTACAATCTCAAGTGCCACAACTGTTCAGAGCCACATCATGTTTGGTTCGAACATTGCTGTGCAAGACTGGCCCTCATTACACAGTTAAAATCAAAGACGCTCTCATTAAGATCGACACAAGCACCTGTACCTGTGCCGGTACCTCGGCAGTCAACATATCCACCAGAAACACGGCCACAGACAACCCGTGGAAGCAGCACCAGTTCGTGTCAACAGAAAGAGACACAAACCCCTCACTTCTCCCCCTCCTCATCAACCCCCCACCACATTCCTACATCCCGGACCCCTCCTCGTCCTCGGGAGCACATTTGGATGCATTATATCATATCACTAAGTTCCTAACTCAGGCACAACAGGAGTGTGGTACGTCCGACCCCAACGATTCTTTCGGTGAGCTGCATTCCACAATTGTTGGTCACTTTGATTGGCAGTTGCCCTGTTTCTCCTTCCTTTCCCTGTTTGGCCGCCTAACGTCTAACGACAAAATCTTTCAACTATCTCTCTGTCTTCCACATAAGTTGATAACCCTTTCCTTTTATAGACTTACTGAGATAGGATAAAAAAAAATTATACACTTACATTCTACAGTCCCATTTGAGGGGCAAACCCACGCCAAGTGTCGTTAAATACTCTGACAGCACACAGTTCTCCTCGAGAGACAAACATAGCCACACGTCTTCCCTCTGTCAAGGAGAATAAACCATTTTCTCTCTAATAAAACCTTTTCCTTTTCCAACATCGATCCCTACTCCTGAATATCGATGATTTTTACATCGAGTTTCCCGGGGTAAGTTAAATGTGGCAAGTAATCTCCGTAGTTTTTTCCATGTTTCCATTTTTTTTTACCTCTTACGATAACTTTTTCCAAGTTTTTTTACTCGCCATCTACGACTTGCCAGGATTCCCTACTATCACTCTTTCTCTAGCCTACTAACGGCACCTAAGGGTTTACGGGGGTCTGTAATCCTACCTGCTGAAAGTTTCATTTCACATGACCATTTTTCACTTGCATGCTATGCTTTGTTTCATGACCATTGTATCACTTCATATCATTGAATGACGGGTTGCTCTATGAGCAAGAGTCCGAGATGGCACAAAGCCCTCTCAGCCATAAGCCACACCAACAATCGAGGGTAGCGGTGGTGCAAAATGCTGGTCTCTGGAGCCTGAAAACGTGAAACTCTTGGCAGAAGAAACTCATTAACCAGCAAAGGCAATTAGCCAAGGGGTAGCAAATGCGATAAATGACCTAGGCAGATTAACTAGATCATTTATAGAAAGGTCAAATAAAAGAGTGCATGTCACTTACCACCAGAGCACAGTGACAACAAACTCTACTAAGCAACTCGGCATGGTTTTTAGTACTTTGAAGATCTTAGATCATAGTTGCTGTGGATTGGTATAAAATTTTCATATCTTCTCTTCTTAAAAAATATAATTCTAACTTGTGAACTTTCTTTGATATACTGATATGAAGATATTTTTTGTTCTGGAAAAGTAATTCAGATATTAGAAGTTTTTATATCAAGGTTGCAAATGAGCTTTTGTAGATAGTTTTTATATACAGGTTGCAAATGAGCCTTTGTAGATAGTTTTTATATAAAGACTTTTATAGTATTAACAGTATATTTGTGCGATTATATTACCGGGTGTTTCGAAATTAGAGGCCCCCCACCCCCCTCCACAGAACAAATGGAAAGTTATGAAGTTTTCTGCTATAGCCTATCTCCAAATACATTACAGTTTCTATTAAGCTATTTTTCATTTTACATTTCTTGTATTTTCAGACTGAGTGACGGAGTTAGATACAGCCATGGCTAACTACTCGAAGGAAATCAGATGGATTATCGAATCCGGGCTATAACCTTCAGAGAGGCCAGGGATGCTGGTGCATCCTTCATTTCACGTTCCTGGATAGCTAAATACATTAAAAGAGATGAATCCTTTGTTAAAAGAAACTGGAACAAAAATCCATATGACTGTCATCTTGGAAGGCCTGAAGTCCTTCCTCAGGAGTCACAAGACATCATAGCTGAGGCAGTGGGTAGACCAAGAAAGTCTTTACGTAAATTGGCGCTTGAACTAGAAACAAAAAGGGGAAAGATGAGAAGTTATAGTGCTGTATATCGTGAGTTGAAAAAATCTGGTATCAAGCCATTTCATGTTATCAGCAAGCCCAGCATCACTCAGCAACAGAGAGAAGACCATGCATGGTTTTGTGGTTCATTTCTTAAAGATTGGGATGAAGCTGACTTTCTCCATGTTGCCGCATCAGATGAATTCTTCATTTACACAGTCAGGAAACCTAATCATAAAAATGACATCATTTGGGCTGCAAAGTTGGATGATATCAGAGATGACATGCGCTATCGCAAAGTTGTGAAATTTCCTGAATGTTTGGGAGTTTTTCTCTGTTTCACAGCCAAACGGTTAATGTGGATCATCAAAGAAAACGGACAGTCATGGAATGGCAAATACTTCAGAGGAACTGTGATTACTGGTGGAGTATTTCCTTTCCTCAAAGATCCTGAAAATGTGTTATCTGCTGAAGAAGTGACATTTTTGCATGATAAGGCACCATGTTTCAAGGCTCTTCAGACACAGGAGCTGCTTCGAAACAGTGGTATCGATTTCTTCTCGTCAAATGAATTTCCAGGTAGCTCCCCTGACCTTAATATGTGTGAAAACATTGGTAGTATCTTAAAGGATCGTGCTGAAGCGCGCACAGTGAACTATGATGGTATACCAAGCCTCGACGACCTGCAAAGAGGGGTGACTGAAGTGCTCAGGGAAATGGAGTTTGAGTCTCAGCTTTTTTGCGATTTGCTGAAATCATACCCCTCAAGAATGCAGGCTGTGGTACAGGCAGATTGAGGCCACACAAAATATTAAATACTCAGAGAGAAACTTAAATAAATAGGCTACCTGTTCTGAATTACTTTTGTTTTTGTCCATATCAATTTTAGTTTATGCCGTAGAAGGGGGGGGGGCTGTAATTTCGAAACACCCTGTATATTCTTATTCGAATATCAACTAGAGTTCTTGTTCTGTTTCAGTTATCCATTGCTTAGCCCTCTTATTCCATTTTCTGTCTTTTCTGGAAAACGGGTTTTCAGGACGAGACACTGTTTGTTTTACTCCCCACTGACTGCGATTTGTAACTCGAAGGAAAATATTTTTCCACAGAATTCACCAAGCAGAAACTTTGAGGCAGAAAAAATACGTTAACACTAGTTTGAGTTTGTCATAACTATTAATGTATCATACAGTGGACTTCCCGATTCATGTATTCAGTATTGAAAAACTGGCTTTGTGAAGCGACCAGAGCAATAACCAGGACATATTTTTGCAGATACTTTAGATCACCATGCAGCGAAGGTAGAACAGTATATTCGTATGCTATAGTGAATTCCATATTAAACGATATTTGTGACTATTTTAAAAAACAATATAATAAAAAAATCGAGCCTGTGTGTGTGTGTAAGTCACACACACACACACACACACACACACACACACACACACACACACACACACACACACACACACACACACACACACACACACACACATATATATATATATATATATATATATATATATATATATATATATATATATATTCCTTAGTATACAAAGTACATTTTCCAGTAATAATCACTATTACTATTGTCAACAAACGACTAAAAATAATAACGAAAAATTTTAAACAAAAGAAACTGGTATGATTTTTGAAAGTTAATTCCTTCGTATCTTTTAATAATTCCTATAATACAGCACATGAAATAATTTTTACGAGTACGATGAAAAACATTCATCTATGCATTGTTTAATTATTATTCATCTTATTTCGCCCTGAAAAGAACCCGATAATTAAAACAAAAAGCTATTGCATTATTGTGATACGAATTTTTCCCGACAATGCCTTGTAAATTGGGCTGTTGTGCTAGAAAGCGAACCCCTTCCTTCTGGTAAGTGGCGGCTTTCGCTTTCTGAGAAGTGCGTCTTTAAAAAGCATTTGTTTATGGCGGCTTTTGAGCATTTCCAAAAAGTGCGTATTTTCTTTTTTTTCTGCTATTCAAAACGGCAGTACACTTTCCGAGAAGTTTCCTGATTAATGTTCTCTAAAAGTCCATTCATCAATTGTTTATCCTCTTCCTTTTAGAATTCATTTTTACTCTGCAGAACGATATGAATACGAGATGCAGAGGGGAAAAATGCAGAACTTTATTTCGTAAATAGTTAAAACCGAGGCATTCAATCACGTCGTGAAATATGAAAGAAGCTCACTCCACCGAAGTCAGTCTTATCAAATCATTTGCAGACACACCATAACAACCTCATTTTTGAAATGTTTTAATTAGCTTTTCAGATTCGGTTTACATCTCAATAAAGTAAAGACTACAAATCCACTTATTTACTTATAATAACAAATACATAGATATTTTTTAAACATGAACGGATGCTACGAAAGCTATTATGGAATACCAACTTTAATTTGATCTGGCCTTAATTGAAGAGTTCCATTATGACGTGTATATACATACATACATACATACATACATACATATGTATACATACATACATATATGTGTATAAATATTCACATTTTTTCACGAAACTGCGTTTTTACTTAGGAGCGGCGCTTGAAGGGCTGACTTTCCAGGGGTTGCTCGTCATATTATTTTTGGTGGATAACCAGTTACACAATCTAATGGGCTTTTTCTTAAAAGCAGTAAACATATTGTAAAAGTCTGCTTTAAAAAGGCCTTAAGTTACAAACAAACTTTTTGGAGCTTAGGCAATTAAAACAAAATCAGCCCCAGTTACCCCAGTGCACATACTGTATATGATTTATTCCACTTTTTGACAACACTCACTGTCGCTAGTAGCTTCATATATGAACAGAATAGAACATTATTGTTTGAAATACAAGTGTCTCTTCCAATATCGTATTAAAAATTTTATTATCAATGAATAATTTTGTATTGTATATTTGCTTGGAAAGGAAATCTTATAAAAAATTTTGTTATCTCATTATTTTTTATGCATGTAATATTTTGAAAACAATTTGTGATTGGTCAGGATATAATACACCACACAAAAATGAAGGAAAGTAAAGGGTGAAGGCTATCCTACAGAGAAAGACCTATAAATTTAAGCTGTGTTCAAATGAGGATACTGGGAGCTAGTGGGTTAGATCTTCACTAATCCTTTCAACAAGAGAAAAATGCACATTTTCAACTCCTCATTTACAGCCAGACACTTTGATCTACTTACAATTTCTCATGAACCAAGGAAAGATAAATTTTGTGTACATCCTATAGCTTTCAGTAAAACATGGACTTAATTTGTTTTCTACAGAATTTCTAAAACCTTTAATGTTGAGCATTCATAAATAACAGTTTCAATCTAGAATAATGTAAACATACTAAGTGCTCTTAATCGGTTTCCTTGGACAAGTTTTGAATGACCGTACTTCACTGAATGGATTATATTCTTTTCGTTATTATTTCACATTTTAAGAAGACTTTTGTGAATAAAAACAATGTAACTTTTAACATTCTCTTGAATGTTTAGTTTTTGATAATTACCTTTTGCAATTTATTTCACTTTTCTTTTTTTACTACAGTGAATGATGTTACACATAATTTTAGGCTGTGTAGGAGTACCTAATTCTTTTTGTTGAGTGAGATGAGTAAAATTATCCTCCGTCTTTCGTTTTAAATAATAAAAAATATTTGAGAAAGTAACATATGATATTAAAGAACATTTACAAAGACTGTTGGTTTAACACACTTACTGTTTCAGCAATGTATCACATAATTTTTGTTTTACAGTAATAATACTCATTTTAAGAGTAACAGCAAAATAATGTGATCTCCTCGACCACCTGAGAGAGAGAGAGAGAGAGAGAGAGAGAGAGAGAGAGAGAGAGAGAGAGAGAGAGAGAGAGAGAGAGAGACTACAATAAGTTAATGAGAGTGCTGTTAGACATCCATGTAATTGGCCTTTCATGTATTTCACATACTTCAGTGTCATTGTATGCTCATGACTTTCTTACAAGGAACTCCCGCGGTTTATTGCGTCACTGAAGTCTTGGAAACTAATTCAGAATTAAAAGAGCAAAATTCTATACATTAAAATTACTATTAACCATGAGTTAGCTTTGAAACGTGTACAGTAATATCCGGCAGTGCGTGCCTGCCGCGGAAAAAAGAATAATCTACGTAGTGAAATAAGAATTGGATTTTTAAAAGTTGACGTTTGTCTTTGAGATAAATACCTGGCGTCGGTGATGGTCAGCCGAGAGCTGGTCGTGACTTCCTTCTCTTCTGTCGTGACTTTAAGGCTTTCACGTCCAGTGTCGTAATTTACCATGACAGAGTTGTGGTACCAGAATACGAACGATGGCTGTGTCTGAGGATGAAAGGCATAATTATTTCAAGAGATAAAAACTAATAAACTAAATTTACCTTCATGTGTCATTTTACGAAGTGAACAGAAATTTCCATTGCACCTTTGAATGAACATATATTAAATGTGATTGTAATAACCACAATGCTCTCTTAACGTGTCGAATTCTTCACACTTTGGACACGCTTGTCACTACAAAGCCTTAGATCCAAATGCAAGAAATATGAAGTAATTCTGACATCCGGTAGCAGGATAAGGACCCGTAGGAATATGAAGAAATTCTGATGTCCGGGAGTAGGATTAGGTCTTGCCTCCAGAGTATCAGAATCCTGCTACCGGCGATTAGAATTACTTCATATTCTTTCATTTGGATCTAAGGCTTTGTGGTGTCAAGCGTATCCAAAAGGCGTGAAGACTTCGAGAAGTCAAGAGGGCATTATGGCTATTACAACAGCATATACTGTATATTCAGTAAAAAGTGACTAGTAGATTCTATAAATATACATTAGATGGTTAACAAATGGCCACATATGATTGATATTGTTTTTGAACAATATCAAACCTTCGACTACTTAAGGCTGGAGTTATAGATCTGGCATTTCAAATGGAATTAGTGCCTTTCACCTAAACATTACTTGACAGCTGTCGTCAGATAGATATATACTGTGTGTATATATTTATATATAATATATATATACATGAATATAAGAAGGCCCATAAAACACTATTTAAACGTTGAAACCATATATTTCGGGTACTTGCTTCTGTGCCCCTGTTCACTGGTAGAATATGGACAGGTGGAAAGTTACAATGGTATATATACAAAAACATAAAGGTGTGGCCTTAGGCCTCCGATGTTATGGAGGTGGCGTTTCTTAAGAAGGAGGAGAATGACCAAATTCCCTAGGGAATTTGGTCATTCTCCTGTGGCCTTAGGCCTCCGATGTTATGGAGGTGGCGTTTCTTAGAAGGAGAGAATGACCAAATTCCCTAGGAATTTGGTCATTCTCCTGTGGCCTTAGGCCTCCGATGTTATGGAGGTGGCGTTTCTTAAGAAGGAGAATGACCAAATTCCTAGGAATTTGGTCATTCTCCTAGGCCTTAGGCCTCGGATGTTATGGAGGTGGCGTTTCTTAGAAGGAGGAGAATGACCAAATTCCCTAGGAATTTGGTCATTCTCCTGTGGCCTTAGGCCTCCGATGTTATGGAGGTGGCGTTTCTTAGAAGGAGGAGGAGAATGACCAAATTCCCTAGGGAATTTGGTCATTCTCCTGTGGCCTTAGGCCTCCGATGTTATGGAGGTGGCGTTTCTTAGAAGAGGAGAATGACCAAATTCCTAGGAATTTGGTCATTCTCCTGTGGCCTTAGGCCTCCGATGTTATGGAGGTGGCGTTTCTTAGAAGGAGGAGAATGACCAAATTCCCTAGGAATTTGGTCATTCTCCTGTGGCCTTAGGCCTCCGATGTTATGGAGGTGGCGTTTCTTGAAGGAGGAGAATGACCAAATTCCCTAGGGAATTTGGTCATTCTCCTGTGGCCTTAGGCCTCCGATGTTATGGAGGTGGCGTTTCTTAGAAGGAGAGATGACCAAATTCCCTAGGAATTTGGTCATTCTCCTGTGGCCTTAGGCCTGATGTTATGGAGGTGGCGTTTCTTAAGGAGGAGGAGAATGACCAAATTCCCTAGGAATTTGGTCATTCTCCTGTGGCCTTAGGCCTCCGATGTTATGGAGGTGGCGTTTTCTTAGAAGGAGGAGAATGACCAAATTCCCTAGGAATTTGGTCATTCTCCTGTGGCCTTAGGCCTCCGATGTTATGGAGGTGGCGTTTCTTAAGAAGGAGGAGAATGACCAAATTCCCTAGGAATTTGGTCATTCTCCTAATCCTTAGGCCTCGATGTTATGGAGGTGGCGTTTCTTAAGAAGGAGGAGAATGACCAAATTCCCTAGGGAATTTGGTCATTCTCCTGTGGCCTTAGGCCTCCGATGTTATGGAGGTGGCGTTTCTTAAGAAGGAGGAGAATGACCAAATTCCCTAGGGAATTTGGTCATTCTCCTGTGGCCTTAGGCCTCCGATGTTATGGAGGTGGCGTTTCTTGTTAGGAGAAATGACCAAATTCCCTAGGGAATTTGGTCATTCTCCCAGGTTTTAGGCCTCCGATGTTATGGAGGTGGCGTTTCTTGGGAGAATGACCAAATTCCTAGGAATTTGGTCATTCTTCTCCTGACCTTTAGGGCCTCCGATGTTATGGAGGTGGCGTTTCTTGAGGAGGAGAATGACCAAATTCCTAGGGAATTTGGTCATTCTCCCTGTGGTTTAGGCCTCCGATGTTATGGAGGTGGCGTTTCTTAAGAAGGAGGAGAATGACCAAATTCCTTGGGCCTCCGATGTTATGGAGGTGGCGTTTCTTAGAAGGAGGAGAATGACCAAATTCCCTAGGAATTTGGTCATTCTCCTCCTTCTGCTGAAACGCCACCTCCATAACATCGGGAGGCCCAAGGCCAGAATTTGGTCATTCTCCTCCTTCTAAGAAACGCCACCTCCATAACATCGGAGGCCTAAGGCCAGGAATTTGGTCATTCTCCTCCTTCTTAAGAAACGCCACCTCCATAACATCGGAGGCCTAAGGCCAGGAATTTGGTCATTCTCATCCTTCTTAAGAAACGCCACCTCCATAACATCGGAGGCCTAAGGCCACACCTTTATGGGAATTTGGTCATTCTCCTCCTTCTTAAGAAACGCCACCTCCATAACATCGGAGGCCTAAGGCCACACCTTTATGTTTTTGTATATATACCATTGTAACTTTCCACCCGTCCATATTCCACCAGTGAACAGGGGCACAGAAGCAAAATGCCAAAGTATATGGTTTCAACGTTTAAATAGTGTTTTATGGGCCTTCTTATATTCATATTACACTGTAGTATTACAGGAAAGAAGACATTCATATATATACATATATGTATTTGTAGATATACATATATATGTGTGCATATATTTTATATATATATATATATATATATATATATATATATATATATATATATATATATATATATATATATATATATATATATATACGTACATACACATATATGTGTGTGTGTTTGTGTACTGCACATTCAGTTGTATTTTTCTCAGTCCCGAAGATAAAACATATGGATCTACTTCACTCTGAAAACGAAGGAGAAACAACAAAGGAAGTAATGAGATACAGGTCTTGATTTATCTGTACAATTTCGCCCTCCATCGGGCCTCTTCGGGGGAACTTATTTAGCAAAACAGCTGAAGAAAATTATATACCGGACATATGTTTACATTTGACTAGAAGGTTTACTTAAAATGAAAACAAATGAATATGTTAATGGTGTTTTCATCTATTACAAGATAACAAAACAGCATTACCTAGCACCATTTGTCGAAGAGAGAGTGTAACAATTTAATATAACTAAACAGGTGATTGTGTGAACAAGCAAGTCAATACATTGCATAATATGTACAGATTTTTCATTATAAGAAGAGCGAGCGGGTCTGCTTTGAATAAACCTGTACCGGTGTCTAAAATATTGTTTTCAGTATAGTGAATGCAGGATGTTTCTGTTAAACTTCCCTTGTATGAAATGACTATTTCTGAATACAAATTCTGATTTGTCCAATATAAAATTTATCACACCCATAAGGAATCTTATCTGCTATCCCGCTGACATACATAAGGCTGGTTCTTATTGAAGTACTACCTATGGTGTTCGGATGTGAAAATGCAATAACTAAATTAAGCAATTTCATGGATGGGTAACATGATCAAAGGTTGGTATGCATAGCTGACTGTATTGCTATTAAAGTTCGGAGTATCACGAGTGAAGTAAATGGACCACTTTGGTGTGAAAACTTTCATCTATATTGTGTACAGTAATATTATGCTGAAAGCCCACTCCATATGTATAATCTGCCTCGTCATAAAAAAATTTAATCACTATTTCATCTGTGCACGCTCTGCTTGTACGCTTTGTTTGCAGCTGATAGTAATATATATATATATATATATATATATATATATATATATATATATATATATATATATTATGTAACACACATATACATATATATATATATATACGTGTCTTGAACAAATGTATCTCCAAACTTCTGAATCTTCTGAAAAACTTTCAAGAAACGCTCCAGCACATTTTTTTTAGGTGAACATAGCATGGGAAAACAAGTCGTTGAATATGTACACAAGTCTCTCTTAAACAGAGCATACTGGTGAAAAGAATGTGATGTTATTTACCTGGTTTATATGACAAATAAGCGTGAGGGTGTCTCCCTCCTGCACGTGCCTCTCACCAGGCCCACTGATCACCGCGGTTGGCGTTTCCACGTGTAGATTCACGAACTGGGACAAAACTCCAGTTCCGGTGTACATCTGTAATATACATAGAAAAATTGACAAAATATTCCACTGGATGTTTGTTGCGATACGTAAATAAGTGAGTGATTATAACTTAATGTCAGAATAGAATAGAATATAGAATTTAGGCCAAAGATGGGACCTACGAGGTCATTCAGCTCTGAAAGGAATATTGACAGTAAGAAGGTTTGAAAGGTGTAACAGGAGGAAAACATCGCAGTTGCGCTATGAAACAATTGTCAGGAGAGGATGGAGGTACAGTAAAAGGAAATAAATTAGTATGAAAGGCAAATTCAGACTTCTCTAAGTATTAAGTACCATGAAACCACATGAATGGCAACTAAAGGTCATCACTCGTTTTGTACGATTAAAAGTATCCTCTTATACATACGTTAGGTCCTGAAATATCGTTGAAAACTCTCGGCAAAAGCCCAGTTTACAAAATTATAAATTAGGAATTTTTGTGGTTGAAGGGTCTGATTCCAATATCAATATCATAAGTCGAATGATCTTCCCAATGACTTTTAGGGTCAAAAAGATGAGTCATGTGATATTATGATTTGTTTGAGATTTACTATAACATTAATAATATTTTCCATTTTCAGGCATGGGGGTATCCGGATGGTGTGCCATTTACAAGATGTCACTGTCAGAGAAACGCAGTTCTTTTGTTAACCGCGACAGCAACACAAGGAGAGATAGATTTTTTTTTTTTTTTGGAAAATAGTTTGTGAATGGAATATAAACATGTTGATGCTTTCAGATAATATAATAGTACCACTTGAGAATAGTAAAAGGAAAAGGTAATAAAAAGCTGAAATTTCACAATATGATGAGCAACGGTCTCGAGGTGCAGCTAAGACTTTGGCCTGCAAAAAGTTATTATATCCTTATCTTTGTCAACTAATATCCAATTCCTTGCCAAAACTGACTAGAATTTATCAATCACACTCTGTCTGTCTACCTAACCATCTACCTGTTTTACTAACACATCGAGTATATATACAATGGTCAAAACAGGACACGCATCAAATACAAAACAAGTTAACACAGTAGTTATAACAAAAGAAAATTACTTGCTATGAGCATCTTTAAAATTATCTTTTTATATACTAAATATTACAAAACACTTATTGAATCACAAGAATCCTAAATCATAAACACTTGTTTAACGTTGCATACTAAATATTGTGAACTCTTGCTAAACTGAGTTGAAGGAACGGTTAATCCAAAACATGAACTTCATTGCTACTATGAATTTTTTCACCACCTGGAAAAAGGTTAATTTCACTGTTACATTTTCAGTTAAGGCAAACGAATAACTGCTGATCAATTATTACAGATTTTTCCAAACCAGAGTTCCCTTATTTCCCTTTATACTATACTGCCAATTTACTTTTAAATGGATCCAGTGCCATACTTCTTATCAGTTTATTACCTCAGCAATAAACTAATTTTATCATTTTTTATAACTACAAATATATCTTTATTCACGTTGTTTCCGAGTTTAAGTTCTGAAACGATTTATGACGATTCTGCCTTCCGTAGCTTATCCGTTTCCAGTGTCTTGTGAAAAGTATGGAAAGCAACATGCACATACTCAATTATTGTACAGTATCCTATTTACTTTGTATATTTCCTTTCAAGTATCTTGAATAAGTGTAAAATACCAGTAAAATACTTTATCGGATATATTGGAAAACCCATCCCAGTTTCAAGAAAGAGAGACTGAACTCACGTACACAGGACAAGTTTGTTCTCTTCCCTCTCTTGGTATATACTGTGCAATTTTAGATAACTTCGTCGACAGCAACAAAACATTCCAAGGTAATATATCTGGATAATTTTCTTGTTCCTTGCTTTATTACTATGAAATTATTTAATAAATGTTTTAATACAAAGAACCGACATTCAGTACACTTAGTTTTTGCTGAACCTGAAATATACAATGTTGAGCTTCAATCAAGTCAGAGGTCAAGCGGAAACGCTCTTGTAAGGAAAGGAAAGAAGGAAAGAAAAAACCCCGAAACCACCCCTCTCTTGCTTTCTTAAGTATCCTTAAAACTTTCGGGATACAATAATCCGATCGTCAGGGGCAAGACAGCAACACAAATTCATATAAACTTTTTTATTTTCCATTGTGACGAATTTACCTTTAGCTCACTTGTGCATCAGCTGTTATTTCTTTCAAGAATAGTCTTCTCTTTTTTGCTCTTGTGCTGAAGTTACGAAATAAGATTTGCACTATGCAGATAAGCGTGGGTTTCATTGTTCTCTAAGAATCGTAGTTAAAAATTCTTTTATATACAAGTGTATGTATACAGATACACACATACTGTGTTGTATTCACAGAGTGTAAGTTTACAGGGTACCGACTACGTTCTTAAAAAAAAAAAAAGGTTTGGTTAATGACAGGTAAATTAGAGTAGTTAACAATCGGTGTTATCCTTTGCCAAAATCTTGCTAACATGCATATCAGGATACATTTCTGCAAAATGGGGAGCATGAATGTGTTCCAGGAACTCGCTGAATGTACAAAGAAAACATAGTAACCCAACACTCATAAAATTTGATTTGATGTGATGCTATGAAATTTAGGCAGTCAAGCCAAGTACTGGGTTCCTTTCGACCAATCAGTGCTTAAGACAGGTAAAAGAGGGAGACTGGGCAGTAAGACTGAAGCACGGAAGCGGGATTGGAGGTGAAGTACAAGGCTAAAAAGTGGGCACAGCTACGGGCTGAAGGGACGCTGCAAAAACCCTTTGGTAATGCCTACAGTGCACCACGCGAGGTACACTGACAACACCATATCTCCCTACGAGGGAAAATAATTAAATAAATTAACGAAGAAAATTTATGTTTATCTTAAATTACTGAACATTTTGTCTAACCCACAATATGTAAAATTAATTTTTGAGCTCCTTAACCCAAAAGTACAAAGATTGCAATTTCCACTGAACCCTCATACACGTCCTACTGAAGAAAATGTAGAGGATGAAGATAATATTTCATCTCAATCTAGGTCCTCAAATGTCTTTCGTCCTCAGGTCACGCCCTTACAGCCTCTGAGCGGAGTTAGTTGTCCTAAATTACCTCACAGGGTACGGAAGTTTCCCAATTTTTTCCCAGCTCCCTCTACGAGTCGCATGACTCATATTTTGCGCGGGGGGGGGGTTGCAAGTCGTTCATCTAGCTCTCCTGAATAACAGACTACACACACACACATATACATATATATATACACATACAGATTTATATAAAATTTATATTCATGTACCTATCTATCGATCTGTATCTATCTATCTATATATCTATAATATATCTATATAATATATATATATATATATATATATATATATATATATATATATATATATATATATATATATATATATATATATATATATATATATATATATATATAAGAGGAGAGAAAGAAATGGCTGACTTGCCATGTGAAAATTTGAAAGCTTAAAGGAAGCATCCTTTAGCAACAGGGCGGGAGGAGGGGAAAGGGGTTGGGCTGATGGATTTGTTGGTACGGGGGGAAGGAAGATGAAAAAGTGCTTAATATGAGAGAGAGATGAAGAACTTCACGAAGTTAAGAAGAAGATTATCTGAAGTTCAAGCGGAAGGAAAGAGGGATAATGGTGCAAAAAACTGCAAAAAGAAAAATGCAGATATGCATAAATGAATTCACGACCAAATACAAATGAATGATGTACACGATTTCTCCTGTACTTAGAGAACGCAGTTTTCTGTCCAATGAATAAAGTCAGAGGGCTACAGCAATATTGAAGTATTATTATTATTATCATTATATTATTATCATTATTATTATCACATTATTATTATTATTATTCAGAAGACGCAACCAATTCATACGGAACAAGCTCACAGGGGCCACTGACTTGAAATTCAATCTTCCAAAGAATATGGTGTTCAGCTGAAAGAAGTTGCAGAAGATAATACGAAAAACAGAAAGAGATCAATTATTAGAAAAGAAAAGAAAAATTAACAAATTAATAAATAAATAGATAAAAAGGCAAGTAAATTATTGAAATACAAGGAGAATTGTTTTAGGGTCGTAATATGATACATCTTCATTTGAAGTTCGACAGCGAGGCACGTTTAATTTCAAGAGGACGAGAAAAATGTATTAGATATTTGAGAGCCAAAAGGAAACCCCTGAAGAAGGACTGATGAATTTTGACGGAAATGGTGTAAACACAGATCTCGTCTCAGTTTTGTACTTTGGGATAAAAGGTTTGGATGGTGGTGGAATGAGTGCATCAAGGGTAGGTAAGCAATCTGAAAGAAATGTAATGAATCAAGATCCGTATAATTCATACCTTTCCTGTGTTACGGACTGACTATAATACGTCCGTTCAACACAGCACACACAGAAACATATACATACAAACACACATATATATGTATATGTATATAAAATTATAGGTTTGTCACTAATTCACTTACACACACACACTCATTTCTTTGCAATATATATATATATATATATATATATATATATATATATATATATATATATATATATATATATATATATATATATATATATATATATATACCACAAATATTAGGCTACAAATGTCATTCAATATCCAACTGAATATACCTCAGGAATAGCATACCACCAAGGGGAATCATTGTTGATACGCGACCTGTCACCAGTGGGATTCGAACTGCCTACTGGTTGTGAAACGACGGCAGACAGCGACGATATTACCACTGCGACATCAAGGGAGGTATAAGTTGACGCCGACTCGGCATGAATTTTGCAGAATCGGTATCAATTGATACCTCCCTTGACGGGTAAGTGGTAATGTCGTCACTGTTTGCCGCCGTTTCACAACCAGTCACTAGTTTGAATCACACTGGTGACAAAGTCCATATCAGTCACATTTCCCCTAGTGGGTACTAGGGGATGTTATTCCCGAGGTATAATTCAACTGAATATTAAACGATATCTGTTGCTCGATATTTGTGAATATATATATATATATATATATATATATATATATATATATATATATATATATATATATATATATATATATATATATATAAAGCTGTGTAAGTGTATGCTGCACACGTGTAGACGAATAAATATTATTGATAAACGTATCCGCAAAGAATTGAAAAACACACAGAAACATCCAAACTTCATAAAGAACAAGTGTATGTTGAGCTTATACAATTAGACAGGAGAACAGACAAATACCTAAGGTTTTATTTTTGTCAACAATGACAAAAATGTTTGATGATAAAAAGAAAAACAGAAAAATAAAAATGGATAGTAAACAAGTTGAATGATAAACAAATATATACAGAAATGCATGTACAGAGCAGAACAGAGGCATATCTCCATATTCCTAAATAAGAGTTTTGAATAATGCAAACGGAACAAACAGTACCAGCTTCAGGTCTTCACCGAGGCAAAAGTAGATAAGCAATGGTTTCATCTAATAAAAATATTGGGATTTTATAGCAGCAGTAGCTGCTCTCTGATGGAATCTGCAGCCCCCACTTTCCTGAACTGGAAAAGGAGAGCGACTTTAAGCTTTTATAAACAGTATTGTTTATGCAGGTATGCCTCCAGATTCCAGCTGCACATTCCAAAACGGAAGAGCGAATAGTTTTATGCCTGCCCTCTCTCTCTCTCTCTCGCTCTCTTTCTCTATATATATATATATATATATATATATATATATATATATATATATATATATATATATATACACATACATACATACACATACATATATATATATACACACACATATATATATATAATATATATATTTATTTAGTATATATATAATGTGGAGTAAGGGAAATGGCACGGGTAATCAAATGGTCCAGGACCGAAACACAAGAGAAAGGAAAAGGAATAAAACCTAAATGAAACGACAGACATGCCTCCCAAATCGAAGAAGAAAGGGTATGAAACTTCGGAAAACAAGAGCAGGAGAAGATTTCCACATCTTGACCGTTGGAGAGAAGCATTCACTGAACCAAGTAACCGAGGTAATCCCACATAGCAAATGTGGGAAGTGGCGGCCTGCCTGGTTTCAGCAGGTAGCTAGCGAGGTGGAGGAACTGTTTTATTGAGCCTAACAGCATAAAGGCCGATAAGTGAGGGATAGTGAGAACGTCGAGAAATGAGGTGAGATAAGAGGGGAATCATTGATTATGCGAACTGCCTTAGACTCAGTTCTATCGAGTTGAGTTTGCAGGTGTTGCAGATCGCCTTGCATTGGAGTGGTACCCTAGAAAAAAAAGGAATAAACAGCAAACAGACGAGGATGACACAAGATGAATCACCCAAAATTTGAGAACAAAAATCCAAATAGGGATGGAAAAGTCCTACAGAAAGTTTAGATAACTGAGATGGGGAAGAATTGCCGGCATCTAAACATAACTAAATTTTTTCATGGTAGATTTAGTGATGTAAATTGTATGACCTTCCAAAAGCAAGTTGGAGGCAACCTGGACTCCCAAAATACATGGTTAAGGGTGTGGAGACACCATCACCCACCTTTTGAAGGTTCACTCAGCTAAAGTGTTCATCGTGGTTAAATGTTGTGGTGCTCAGCTCATGTTTTCTAAGTCTGTAAATTGATCCTGACCCAATAATGTGACAATACAACCATCCCTTGGCTAAACTTATTTTTCTTTTTTACTTTGATTATATGTTCCCATTCTCTGTTCATACTCTTTCATTTGTCTATCACGTCTACAGCACCTCTTTAGTAGTTTCTCGGCTGTTCTCACAACTTGACATATATAAGTAATTAGTATTACTTAGTAATACTTCAGGGGAGGGAGACTATTTTTGCTAATGTTATGGGCAATTCATTCCACTAATCTAACCTAAGGCCGACAAAAAAAATGCAGGAATTTAATCCCAGAGAAGTGACAGCAGTGTCTCTTACACGACTGAATAATTTAAGAAGTTGACAGACAGTTCCGAAGCATGTCTGCGGAAGGACAGAGGCAGTCTTTAAACCATGCAGTCTGAGAGTAATTACTATTTTTTCAAGGTAAATGAGCAAGAGAGAACCTGGCAGGAGCAAGAGGTTACCTAAGTAGAAGGATTCTTTCCTTTACCCCAACAAACACGCATCCCTGGAAGTCAAGCGATTACTAGCGAAGGATGATTTGAATACCAAAGAGGATTTGAGTTTGACCTTTCTGGAATCCTGACTAAGAAAGGGATACCACTAGGTTGTCACCAAGTGTCGATGGGGGGGAAAGGAACAAAAGATTAACTTGAGGAATCTAAGAAAATTGTTCCCATGGTCATGGTGCCCTTCACAGAAAAGCGTCTGAGATGGTATCTAAGTGGGAGAGACACACGCATCCTTGAGAAAGGACAGAGGATCGATGGGAACAGAGAAGGATGGACTAATTATTTCATCCTACAGAACAGGAAGGCAACTGGTGAAGCAACCCTGATATAAGAAAAATACTCAAGAAATGAGCATAAAAGATAAAACTTTATAAAACGACAAAAAAGAATTATGGCATTTATAAATAATCCTAATTTTTAAAGCGACGACCTAGCATTCCAATTCAGGCGATATCTCCAAGCCAAGACTGAAATAACCTGAACATCTAGAATACAGAATATTAACAAAGGCAGAGGTTCAATTCCGTGCTCTGGAAATTGATGCAACAAGCACAGTTTGCAACAAATTATTTCGATTTATCACGTTGCCATTTGTTGCATATATATTGGCTATGTGAATTCCTTATCTCCAAGCCTTTGGGTAACAAAAAAAAGTCTCTGTAACTCGATAAATTGTAACTTGATAAATCAGCAATAAACAGTCATCGTTTCATAATATCTGAAGCAACCAACTTGACATCCCATTTTACTTTTAAAAACAAGAAAAAAAATTGTATACCTTAATACTGAGGGATATCAAAGATCATCATTAAAGGTGTGTTTTCAATGCATACCTTTAAGAAAGGCTTTAACACATCATCAGTTTACGTTTGACCTCGTTCAGCAAAATTTTGGAAGCGGAGGTCAATCATGCTTAACAAGCAAAACATCGTACAAGGCCAGAAATAGGATTTTACTGATCTTTCCTGGATTTTTTCTTTCCGAAGCAATTCGCTAAACGTACTGTATCTTTTGCTAGATACTTGAAAATACGTCTGGATACAATACTTCTATCTTACACTTATCACATCTATGAAAACTATTCTTAGGTACCATATCTAAATTTGAGAAAATTCGAACAAAATGCAAAGAAATAAAAAAAAAATATCTGTATAACAAACTGTAAGATGCATGACCACATTCTCTGTTCCATGAACAATAGGCTATGGGGCATGTGGTGTTTTCCTACAGATCCACCTGAACTACGGACTTGGTTGTCTTCAAATCACGACTGGTTTTCTTCTGTCGACAACACGTTTTAAACTTTTATTTATTTATTTTTTCAAAATCTTTTACTACCTCAGACTGAGAAGGAGAATCGAGCAGGTTCTCGAAGGACTCTTTTTGTATATATTTTTAATAAATATTTATACTTACACCATTGACACCATTGTGAATTTCTTCACTATTTCAGTGACTCATTGGTTACGAGATTTTTATGATCCACTAATTCTTATTTAGCAAATAGTTGTGAAGATCATAATGTATAACACCGTATATCAAAGGCTGCACTAAAATCAAGCTGAACAGGTAAGGGCTCAATCTGTTGTAAAATTGCCTTTGGGAGTAAAAAGTCAAACCTGACAGGCCATTACAAGTGTCTTCTGCAATTGCTTCCTATAAGGGATAAAAGAATAACTAAGCAGATTTAACTGGAAGCAGAATTAGAAGTATGGAAACTACCCCTTATTTACGGAGATCACCGCACATACTACCCTATTGTACCTTTGAAAAAGGTACAATAATACATGAGCACTTCTCATTTGGAAAAACCCTTGTAAAAACAAATAATGGAATGACAGAGCTTTGGAGACAGCACTGCAAACATATTTTTAAAGAACACTGCGGAAAATATCTTGTTCTTCTCAACCTCACAAGAGTCATCAGGTAATGGTTGATCACTTGACCAAATGCAGTTTAGAGTTTAAATACTGTAAACAGGTGGAATGCAATAAAAATATCAGTCGAGTAGAATTAAATTAAATTATATATATATATATATATATATATATATATATATATATATATATATATATATATATATATATATATATATATATATAAACACTGTATAACACACACACAAACACACATATATACAGTATGTATATATATATATATATATATATATATATATATATATATATATATATATATATATATATATATATATATATATATACATATATATATATATAATATATATATATATATATATATATATATATATATATATATATATATATATATATATATATATATATATATATATATATAAATGATCTTCCATAATTCTGTTCACGCTCAAAGTAGCATCCATCTTTCCTCAACTGTAAATTTTTGGTCTCAGTGATTACGTGAATGTTAGCCCAATGTTAAATAAATATTTTACTAACAAGAATCATAACTATGCAGTATATGGAAAGAATAAGTGAAACAAGGCACTCGGCATATGCACCTTCGTCAAACATTTTGATGTGAATATACATTTACTTTTTAGAAAATAATTTTTGAACAAAATTTCACACAGAACAGTCGCACATAATATGAACACAAATTTATGAATGCATTTTAGAAAATAATTTTCTAAACAAAATGTCGCACGGAATATTCAGTAAAAATACAAAAGAGTATTTCTGGTTTACAACGGTGGATGTAACAAAGACGCAAATGGAAGCAAGAGAGAATGAATTCCAGAATTTACACTTTGCGAAATCATTTGACAGGAAACAGCGTGAACGGTTAGTTTGTGTTGTAGCGAAAGATACACTGCGAATCACGGAAAATATTCATCATAAAACATTCTCATGCCATCAAAAGACTCGAAACAAACAGAGCAGGAGTTTATAACGAACAGGTCTTTCTGGATAAGCCGATTCAAGACCGTCTTGCTTTCATATTTCGAAATGAACTCGAATAAACGTTCCCCGCCGTGAAGTTCATGCAAATGCTTTTAACAATTCCAGCTGTAACAGTTTCTGTCGGAGGGCCATTTGCATCTCCGCCAGGAATCAAAATCTTTGCTGGGGAAAGAATGAAAATTAGGTGGTTCGAAGTAACTGCCACAATTGCAACCGAAGTGCACAAAGTTCCACTTGCAACGTCTGCTAAAAGATGATCGATGGTTTTTGCTAATAGCAAATGTAAAAGAACGGAATTCGTCTGTTAATACAACCGTAATGAAACAGCTTTATTTAGCACTGCACATTAGTATACATTTCTTTATACAGTTGTGATGATAATATCAGTCGACAATTTACTGTTTTAATGACCACTGCCACCAAAAGCATTAAAGCATGTCAAGTACCTTGCATTAACGGTAAGCTACGCAGAACATTAGGAACAAGTTACTCAAATAATTTAGGACACTTATTGTTGCTTTATCTCTTTTGGGACTATTTTCCCTTACTTGTTCATAAATCTTTACTAGTTACCAACGGGAATACTTATCTTTACCTGATCCGAACACTATTTGCGTGTTACTGATTCAAAGCTAGAGATATTAATTTGCCCTAATAATGTTTTATAAAAGTAAGAGACGAACGCTGTATTCAACTTTTATAAGCATTACAGTTTCCTCTGTTTTCATTATTTTCTCTGCATTTATGTTTGCATTTTACTGTAATATTTAAAAACAAATAAACTGGTGTAATGTTTATATAATCTAAAAAGTGGCTTTCTTTTAAATGGCGAATAACTAAATTTACTTAAGTATGTCAACGAAAAAAATATCCCTTTAGTCACCCATAATTACATCCTCTCTAGATTATGTCCAATGAAAGAAAACGAGTTAGAAGTAATACTTCGAAAGAATAATAATACACCTACACTCGATGGGATTCTACGCGAGGCGAAATTTAACCCCGGAGGGTAAAGAATTTTTTCAGTCTTGTATAGACAAGGATTAAAAAACAGTTAGTCTTTTATACAATCGATTATAGTTTATATATTTTTTTAAAAGGTTATCGTGTACCAAACGTAGCTAAAATTTCTGTTTACTTTTTTTAAAGTTTGCTAGAAAATTAAAGGTCATATAAATGTTCTTGAAGAACTGAATATTTTACACAGTCCGAGCTAAATGTACGTGAGTGCTAGATGTCGACAAAGTATATTTTTAAACAGAAACCTCCGTTCTCCAGTCAAGACACTAAACTGGCAGTTACTTCCGTGAAGAAATAAGGTAAATAGTTCTTAATGAGTCTGAGTCCTTTGGAAAAGATATACTTTTCGTTTCTTGAATATCTCCAGAAAGTAACAACTTCTTAGTGCCCTGGGCTGTGTATTGCATACAGTGGTCACTCAGCGCTAATAAGGTCTTCATCAAGCGTCCTTTTGACATTTTAGTTCAGTCTACAGTTTACCGTTTCAATGCAGTTACCCTTTAGGTGGTATGACTCAAAAAGGTCTTTTGAATCACGGTCACGATGGATGTGAACCTACCCCAGGGGAAATGTTCACTGTTAATTTGACTGTTTAATTAGGGGCTTTATAAATGTCATTTCTGCAGTCTAATCTTGGGCTTATGTACAGAAATTTTTAACGTGTCCTTATAGATACATATTTTCAAAAACTACATTTTATCTTATGTGTCATTTTTATTAAATATAATATTTGATTTACTATATTTAGTGTATCGGCTAGTAATTACAGATTTCTCAGAGTCTGCACTAGTCTTTTTTTTTTTTTTAGATTCTTTTCAACTAAATTATTTACATTCATATCCGTCCATTTTTGGTTTAATTTTTACGACGATCATCTAGTTATTTACATCCCACTTCGTGTTTCTTTTTTTAATTTAGAATATAATACTTTCAACACCGTTGGATACCAAGCATAGTAAAACTGCATGCCATTAAAAAATACGATGTACATTATATTTTTCTCATAATTCGTGGTAGTTTGAGAGGGTGCACACTAAATAGGTTTCAGATCACGGCCTTTTACGTGCTCTTGACTATTTTTTAGTCCACAATTTAATTTCAATTTGTGCTTTCAATGTTCTACAAGTCAAGTGACTGTGACATTATTTTACCCATCGCCTAAGATCCTTGGCCAAATCTGTCTATTCAAGGTGTTGTTATTTCACTATCACACCAAGGTCCAGGACTATCATTGCAAATTGACCACTATCAACGCATTCACTGCAGAGCTAAATGGCATTTCAGCGGAGTGTATTTCTATTTAAAGCTAGTTTATGAGTTCATTATTCTACTATTTCAGCAATTTGCAATAAATATGGCAATTATGATGTTAGTCTATCCAGTCCTACAGACTTATTCTCTTTACCTACTAGGGTAAATTTTATTTTTAGGTATACTGTAAATCATTTACAATACCTTCAGGATAATTTCTGCAGTCTCAAATCTCATTTTGGAAACCTGTCGACATCTTAATCTTAACATGCATTTTTTGTTTTATCAGATAATACACATTCTGATGCTACGTGGTTTTAAAACTTGTTAATTATTTCTGTACGAGTTTCTGTTTCTAATAACTGATCTCCTCTTTCTGTATTACCTATGACCTTCTGTTACTTCTTTCAAATGACACAATCTTTGGAAGCTTGAATTTCACAATCTTTGGAAGCTTGAATTTCAAGTCATTGGCCTTTGAGGGCTTGTTCCACATGAATAGGGTTCATCCTCTGAATAATAATAATAATAATAATAATAATAATAATAATAATAATAATAATAATAATAATAATAATAGTTTTTACCGATGTTAGTAGATAAATTTTTGTTCTTCGTTTCCCTTTTCACTCCTACTCTACCACTGCCAAATAATTTTTCAATGTCTGTGACTGTTCCCTTAGCCTTTCAGCTGCAGTACCGAATCTTTCATTTTTTCCCCTTTTTCCAACCCGTTTATCTTCTGATTGATGTCTTCTCCTTCTATTATTTAATGATTACACTTTAGGGGGACCCTTAATTTCCACTTCTTTGATAACGGTTGCATGGCATGCATTGAATTTTGAATAACGCACTTTTCCGTAAGGGGGAAAATGATGCATCACTCGTATCAAAAACACTGTACACAATGTATCAACAACAGTGTACACAATTACAATAACGGACCTTGCCTTCATTACTGTAAAATCAAACCTTTTACACAGCCTTTATTGCAATGCATCAAATCCTCTTTAATCTCAAAAAAATGATTTTGTTTCCTATTTGCAACGTGGGCTTTTCCGCATTATTATATTGAAAGAGATGGTTTCCTCATAATAGGATTGTTCGCATATTCCACCTGCGTTTCAATTTTTGACCAGCATGCCATCTCTCTCACCAAGTCCGAAATAAAACTCGATACTGATACTTCCTCATTTTTTCGAAATCGATGTCAATTTCCTGGTTGTCCTTGGTTACTCGGCTTTCACCTACGATGAGTTAGTCACAAGTAGCTACGAGATTTTAAGAAGCGTCTACGAAGCACCTACGACTCCGCTACGAATCGTGAGCGTAGATACGCTCACACAAAGACGCCATTATTTTACCTATGATAGCTCACGCTTTGTCAAGGATTATGGATGGAATGGAATACCGAATTTAGGCCAATGGACAAGCGCTGGGACCTCTGTAGTCATTCAGCGCTGAAAGGGAAAATGACAGCAAGAAGGCTTGAAAGATGTAACTGGAGGAAAACCTCTCAGTTGCACTCTGCATCAATTGCTAGGAGAGGGTGGAAAGTAAGATGGAAGAAAGACAATATGATCGGAGGCACAGAAAATGGAATAAAAGGGGTTGCAGCTAGGGGCCGAAGGGACGCTGTGAAAAACAGTAAGTAATGCCTACAGCATACCACTTGAGGTGCACTGACGGCACTATCCTTCTCACTCCACTAACCGTCTATAACTTGTCAATATTTGCTACGTTTTTGGTCATGTACCGTAAAAAAAAAATATACATATATTTTTGAAGTTTTTCATTCATGTTATGTCAAGTCGCTTATTACGAATGCCGGAAAGTATGAAAACACTAGAAGTTATGAAAATTACTCGAATTGATAATAACGCTTTGCTTGTATGTAAGAATAAGGATGAAATTAAGATAAAAAATTGCTGTTGGTAATGAAGACGAACTATACGTAAATGAAAAAAAAAAAAAAAAAAATTGACTGAGCCTCATGAAAGGTAAAAACAAAACTGATGAAGCGTGGAAGCTGTGAAAATACTGCGTAGTTTGAAAGTCATGCTTATGGGAGAGAGAGAGAGAGAGAGAGAGAGAGAGAGAGAGAGAGAGAGAGAGAGAGAGATGATGTCTATGGAAGATGTACCTATCATACTGCTTGTGGAGGATGTAACTAACATTATGATTTTTGTGTGAGTATTTGCTCTGTATCGAAAACTTTCGACTGAGTGATCTCCTTCCCCTCCAACTTCACACTCCACACTGAAGTGAGACAGCGATAATAACCCCAATTAAAAGTTGAACAGAACTCCTCCGACAAGAATGGCCATAATCTGAATATCTTAACGCGGCAGAACGAAATTCGAACTACCGTACAGACTTAAGCCACGGCGATTAAAATGATGGACATAAACCTTAGCGTCGACGATTATAAGGGCAAATACAGCATCTGGGTGCCAGTAACTGAAGCCATGCTTTTGAACCGTCTCGGGAAAACAAAAGAGGCAAGACCCTCCTACGAAGTTCTAAGCACTGATAGGAACCGTTTACGAATAATTCACTCTGTGCTACGATCATTTTTTTTTTTTTTACCATTTTTGAAAAAGTTAGAAAAATTTTTGAGGGCTTCGATTCCTTTAATGTTCCTCATGACGATCTCCCAACGATTTCCTCCTGTCACGAATTCGTAACGGTTCGTGTTCAATGGAATGGAATGGAATATAGAATTTAGGACAAGGGCCAAGCGCTGGGACCTATAAGGTTATTCAGCGCTGAAAGGGAAATGGAAAGCATAAAGGTTTGAAAAGTGTAACAAGAGGAAAACTTCGCAGTTGCACTATGAAACAGTTGTTAGGAGAGGGGGAAAGTAAGATGGAAGAAAGAGAATGTGAACCGAGGTACAGCAAAAGGAATAAAAGGGGTTGCAGCTGCAAAGAACCTTAAGTAATGCCTACAGTGCACCGCTTGAGGGGTTCGTGATCAAATTCGTGAAAGTGGGAAGGAGTCTTAGGTAGGTATATTCAGACCGGAAATATTTATGGCATCTTTTAATCTTCCGTATGAGTCAGGAATCCATAAGTTAAAGGCACCAGTTATTAAGGTCTGTCTTATTTCTTAATGCACCAACAATGATTTAGAAAGTCTTTAATTCAAGTTCAAACATAACTTATTGCTAACCTTAGGACTCATATTTTTATTTTCTTGGTCTTAGACAAAATTTTAATGTCAGTATATTGGAAACTCACATTTTGTCTATTTGATAGTCACGGATTATAATGCGTAAATTAATCAATATAATTACAAATAATTAATCGCTGTTTTCATCTATGGTTTTTCCCACTATGATGCATAACTGGTTTACGATAAAAACAACGAAATATGAATAACAGAATCCATTCTCGTAACGTTTGGCTCAGGGATTCAGTATTTAGGTTTTTGCAGAAACACCTGACTTATGCTCCTCTCCCACTTCCTCTGAGGTTTCAGACTTGGACATTTTCTTCACAGTAATGTATGTTATTCTGTTATACATCACACTTCACCAAGTCGGATTATTCCTTCATGCAAAATATTCGTTGAAGTTTGTTTTCCATTCTTTTTAACCAGCTCTCCCTCCAAGGAAGGTTTTTCCTACTTCTATGAGTGTATACACACACATATAAGTATATATATATATATATATATATATATATATATATATATATATATATATATATATATATATATATATATATATATATATATATACATACATACATATATATATAGTGGGAGAGCTAGAAGAAGACAGAAGCGAAGGTGGATGGATGTAATTAGAGAAGACCTGAGAGACAAACAATTGTCAGAGGGCAATGCGTTTGACCGAACCAGGTGGAGGAAAGCTGTCAGAAACTTCGACCCCACATAGAAGTGGGAAAAGATGCAGAGAAAGAAGATATATATACACAGTACATATATATAGTTTATAAAATGTATATATGCTGTACAGATACATATAAATAATCAACAGCAAGCCATTTCACCTAAAACAGGTGTCATATGGGGAAGAAAAATTTAAACAGGGCAACATTTGCATTAAAATTTACAGTTTGATCATTTCTCTGAGTCTTTAAAATCTCCCTATGCAGAAAAAGCCTACTTAATTAACTGTTTCATACATCTACAAAGAAGACTCGCTTCCCACGTCCTCCTCTTCTCTTTCATCTCATAACATTCGAAATATTAACTCTTTTCACCAACCTGTCATCTTCAATTCTTTCTAGATGACCAGACCATCTCAAAATGAACTGATTACCCTATTTATCTACACTAGCCTTTCAACAACTTTTAGATATAGAGGAAGTCCATTTCTCACCTCTGTCCTGCTAGTGCTGCGTACACTATACAAAAAGATCATCCAGGCAGATGCAAGCATAAGTCTTTTAAATTTACTGTCCACACTGTACTTCAGTAAAGGAGACCTGGCTTAACAATCCTTTCTTGCATTCTAAATTTGGCTTCAGTAGACACGTATACCTACTCCACATCATTTGCCTACAGCCTAATGCTTTCTTTGCTTCACCTATTCTGTGACTAAAATATTCTCTTTCCTTACCTTCATCTCTTCATGTTTACCAACAAATGCCAAGATCTGCTGCTTCTCTCCTCCACCATCTATAATGACATTCACTGCTCCATCTTCCTATTTTCCATGTACTCCCATAACCTTGCTTTAGCAACAGTTTCGTCCACCCCTCCCCTATCTCTTCATTTTCCTGGATGAACAATCATTGGCAAAAATCATCTATCCCACCCTCCATTCACGGATAAATCTTTTTTGTCTTACAACTTCACAGTTAAGTCTACTTTTCTCTGGCATTTTGGATCACTCCATCTATAAAGATATTAAATATCAAATAAGACTAACACATTTTATGTCAGATCCGCTTTCATATCATACGCCTCTTCTTCACAAAAAAAAAAAAAATCTTAATAACTAAAGAATTTACGCTCTGTAACATATAAACCTCAGCATGGCTCTGCTGCTATCAGTCCCTCAGTTAATCTCTTATTTACTCAAATCAAAATCATACCATAAGTAACATTACGGCATATATATATATATATATATATATATATATATATATATATATATATGTATATATATATATATACTGTATATATATTTATATATATTATATATATACATATGTACATTTATATACAGCAGATATATATATAAATATATATATATATATATATATATATATATATATATATATATATATATATATATATATATATATATATATACATACATACATACATACATACATACATACATACATATATACATACATAGAATGTATATACATGCATGCATACATATATACAGTATATGTATGTTTGTATGTATACATGCATATATATATATTATATATATATATATATATATGTATATATATATATATATATATATATATATATATATATATATATATATATATATATATATATATATATATATATATATATATACACATACAAGCATACATATATATCTGTATGTGTGTGTGTCTAAAGGCAGAAAACTGAGAGCACATGTGAACGATAAGTCAAGTTACGAGGGATAAAAGAAACCAAGAAAATGCAGCGTGAACATTATTCTGAATAGTGGGATAATTAGAGTGGTTGGTTCTTATAGGCATTTAGAAGTGAACATAATAACTGATGGAAGGATGACGTAAAGCAAGAAAGGAAGCACGGTTTGTGCAGATTAGCAGACGACTTGCATTGTCATTGACATTGCCAACATGTATGTATAAACGAACTGTTGAGCCAACTCTTCTCTATGGACGTGCAGTGTGGATGCTGATTGCAAATAGGAGAGGAATTGTCGAAACTTTTGGGATGAAATGTTTTTTAACATATGTTTCATAAGATGAAATGAAAGGGTGAAAAGTGTGAGGCATATAAAAGTGGTAACAAGGTTAGCGTAGGTGAAAGGATCCATCAGAGTATTTGTGCTGACTGATTAATCTGCCTGATTTATGAAAATTTGGCCATAAAGCCAAGCACTGGGGGGCTTTCAGCCATTAAGCGCTTAAGACAGAGAAAAGAGGGAGGTGGAGTGGTTGGAAAAAAGGAAGAAATGAAGTTGGAATGGAGGAAAAGTAACAGGCTAAAAAGTGGGTGCAAGTAGGGCATGAAGGGATGCTGCAAACAGCCTTCAGAATGCTTACAATGCACCACGTGAGATTCGCTGACTGCACCAACCCCCTAAGAGGATGGTATTTTAGTTCTTTGTTTACAGAAGCATAAAATTTCATTTTTTTTGGCACAGAACTGAAGAACTCAAGGTCTTTGTTACATCCATTTTTCACAATAACTGAAAATGACAACAAAAGGATGAAAATATTTTCTCAAGTGTTGGATTCCGGTTCAGTGTTGGAGAAAGAACGGATGATGACAAATTGGTGGAGAGAGTGTACAGGATGGAAGCGTTGGGGGAGGATGAGAAGGTCCAGACGGGGCAGGATAGATGGATGACTTCAACGAGTTACTGGAAAGGGAGGGTCTTCAAATTCAGGAAGCATGAGCAGGCTTACAAAACAGAAGTACTTATATGAAAGGTGTTGAACATTCTGCTGATGAATCTTTTGTTTATGTATGAAGAGGCTAATATGGTGGACGTTTTCTGCACACAGGTTTATCAAGGATTCAGCATTTACAATACTGACGTGGCTGTAACTGCTGTATCGTTTTTATCCCTTGCTCACTGGAGTCACCACTTCTATTCCAACACAGGTATCTCTCTCCCTCTCTCTGTATGTAAGTATATATATGTATATCTAATATATATATATGCATATATTTACATATATGTATATGTATCTAAATATAAATACATATATGTAAATATATTATATATATGTATATAAACACACACACATATATCTATAACAAAGGAAAATAACAAAACTGGCATGTACACCAGCAATCATATGACTTCTAGTTCCATGTTAATTAACTATGTAGGTCAACTCAGCTATAATCTCGAGTCGATGGCAATCATTGCCAGAGAATAAAACAGATTCCCAGGCTTGGTGATACAGCAACTCGCGCAGCAGAAAAAGCTGCGATGCATAATAAGAAATTCATAAGGGAACGCTTTCTCCCTCGCGACTTTTGTGTCAGGGTACAAAGATGTGGCATAGCCTTTGTACTGAGACCGCTTCAGGCCGTCATCACATGATACACAACACTGAACCGGCTCCAAGCGCTGGCGAGTTTCATCCTTTTGTTGTTCCGTTCAGTGATAGTGGAAGAGGGAGGTAGCAAAGACCATGTTTACTTCAGCTCTATACCACAAAAGTGAAATGTTATGCTTGTATGAACGAAGATGGAGAAGTATTTTATTTATCTTTACACCAGTGTCACTCACTGCAGAAAACCAAGGAAAATGGTAGCACTTGCACAGTACGAATTTTACAGATTAACCTAAATTGGTGATAAATACCATCTTGCATCACGTTGCAAATGCCACTGTCATCGAAGGGCTGATGAGGCTACTGAGATATATCGATTTTAGCATGAACCATATGTATCGCACTTTCAAACTCCTCACTGCCGGAGGAGTTGGCTTGCTGTTACTGACAATATGTTGACGTAACAAATAATGGCTAATCTTGCTATTTGTCGATGATATAATTATAGGTTTTTTATTAGCAACTTTATTTGAAAATTTAAAAAAGTCCGTTAAATGAGTTTTACATAACTTGGATTCATCGTCACTATCAATCAAGAAACTAAGATTGCACTGAAAAATGGAGATCATTATGAATAGCCCCCGGGCTATTCATAATGATCTCCATTTCCCAAAAAGAAACACACACATACATATATATATGTATATGTATATATATTTATATATACATGAGAGAGCAACCACTCCACTTGGATCTGATTGCACTTTGGTGCAAAGTATTATGTCAGTTAGCATTTGTTAACTTCGTCAAAACCAATTTACAAACCCTGAAACTGAATTAAAACTAAATTAATAACAGCGTGTAATGTACAACAAACACCGCAATCTGTTAATGAAAATAAAATAAGAATGACTCCCTTTAGCAACTACGTAACTCGAAGCTCAGTTTTCTATTTAACTTTTCCGAGATGAGTGTAGTGCTGTATAAACACGGAGAACAGATCAAATATTGGGTGGAAGGTCTGTTTTAAAATAAAAGATACTCGAAACGACTGCATATGATCCCTACTAAAGATTTCCCCGTTTACATTCCAATAATTTTTCTTATGAAAAAGTAATAAAAAGGAGAAATTTCTCATAAACGCCTGATTGAAAAACTGGAAAGTGACGCGAATGGATACGTAGAAAAATAAAACTGAAACGAGTTTGACATTTCCATAGGCTTTGCTGAACTTGAGATTGCATCCTTAACATGAAAAAAAAATCATCCAAACCGACTCCCCACATAGCCATGAACTTCATATTTTAGAACGTAAAATGTTGTCTTGCTCATTCTGCAATGTCAGGATGACTCTGCAGACGGATAACAGAGTATAAATATATTTTGTATGGGTAAGATGAGTTTAGTAGGGGGGGCGGTTAGGATAGTAAGTGAGTGTGTGTGTGTGTGTGTGTGTGTGGTCCAGGAATAGATAGGGATGAGAGTTAAAAGAGGTTTCTTTTGGAAAAGCCTGAATCTGGGTTCAAAGCATATAAAAGGAAGTCGTACTGAGCGATTTCAATGAAAAGGTAAGGCGTGGCGGGGGGGGAGGGGGCGCGGTGGTAGAAAGATATGGCGTTGTTGGTAGGTATACAGAGGCATCAGTAGATGGGCAAAGAGACAGGCTTGTGGAAATTCTTTTGGGAGGTTTTTGAGAAACATGCGAGAAACAAGGTTTAAAAAAATAATACTCTTAAATATCACTGGGAAAGAGGTAATGGCGAGGAAAAGGGTTTGCTAGTCATGCATTGTGCAGACTAAATGAGGAAGTAAGTTGATGGATTTCCCGGCGAGAGGACGAGTGGGTAGACATATATCTGATTATCATTTGTATGAAACAAAAGCGAAAACAAATTAAAGCTCGTCAGGGGTGAAGGGGTAAACATGGGGCTGGAAATGTAATTAACGCAATTGAGTTTGATGGGAGGGAGGTGAGAATGACATGTAAGAGAAAATGAATTAAAAAAAATTGGCTAAAGGTAGAGACAGAAATGGAATGAGTATATGAGTATGAAAATTCCAGATGAAAGTCGTATATACACGGAATGGAGTCAAGTAGAAAGTGAGTCATAAAGATAGAGAGGTGGATGTGAGCAATGGAGAATTAGTAGTAGTATTATAGAGTATTAATGACAAAATATATTTAAAGGAAATGTGGTCAATGAAGAGATTATTTTGAAGATTTGCTGAATGAGGATGATACAAGATAGGCAGAGCTGAGTGACGCGAGAGCGGAAGGGGTTTGTGTAAGTTCAAGAGTATGTATATGATCGACTACTAGCCATATAAGGAAGGCAAGTACTTAGATCTAGAATGGAAAGATCCTAGGAGCTGGTGAGATCACAAGTGAGATGTTGTGGTACGGTGGTGAAAGTTGACTGAGTAGATTAATATATGTAAGATATCTAGACGAGAGAAAATCTCTAGAAGGACGAGAGTGGATTCATTGCTTATTTGTATAAGGATCAAGAAGGACGGATGGAGTTTGATAGAGATGTAATGTGGAATGTGTTGACGATGCAAAGAAAGGAATTAGGTGAGAGCAGTTAAAAAGTTTACAGACAGAAGCAAAGCTTAAGTGAGATTATATAGATAGGGGCATGATATAGCGTAAACGTGGATCTCAGACAAGAATTTGCAATGTTTCCAAGGTTGTTTGATATCTTTCAGCTTGGAGTGACGAAAACAGTCAGAAGAAAACATTAAATGCAGGTGCAGGGTAATGGTACAAGAAAATGAACCATGAATGGAAACTGGATTGTATAATGCTTCCAGAACGGGGACAGAAGAGAAACTGCAAATTAGTGAAGAATTTGAGCGTCTACCAGCGGAAAGAGCTCATATCAAAAGCGAGAAGGAGTCAGGTCAAGAGGATAATTGGAAACTAGGGAGATGGAGCAGTAAATGTTAATATTAACGGTGGAAGATGGAAACCTTTGAATCATACTGTAATGGTAATTGGGAGTAAATGTAAGGTATATTGGAAGGATTCAAGAGGCGATTCCTTATGATTAAATAAGCGGAGATGTGGAGACACGTTTGACTGATGAAAAGGTAACCTTAGTTTACAGAACCGATCAAAGCATTTAGAGATTAGTCTATTGTGAGGAGAGAATGGAGAATGATAGGTTGGTGGAAAGTGTGCATAATTTGGCGATGGAGAAGGAGAAAAGGGAGATCTAGAAACTGCCGGATAGACGAAGTTGAGGACATATTGGAAAGAGAGCCTCAACTTCTAGGATGTGCGAGGTTGCTTGCAATACAGAGATGAATGGCACAGCGTCTGTAAGGAGTTCAAATCGTTGCTCAAGAGGCAAATGAATGGTTATATAAAGTTGCTTGTACAGATCTGTCGGAATACGGAGTTTATTTACGAACGTGGCACTGACCATTGTCTTCTTTTTTCTCTGAAGTAACCCCAGTCGAGGGAAACCGCTTTTAACTGTCTTTTGTGTGTAACAACGACGGCTAATGGTGCACGTTTAACTATCGCAAATTCTTAAACAAGAAAATGCAGAATAACATATCGGAATGGTATAAATATGACGCAGCTGCAAAATTATACTAATAACGCCCTCATTTTCCATGGCACAGTTACACTATGTTTATAATAATCTTTCTCTAAGCTCTCTGGGGCAATGTAGGCTACAAACATTTTCCATGACTCTCCACATTATCAAGTTTCACTGCGAATGTTGAATTATATACCATCCTTCTTGCTTACATCCCGAGTGCTCGATCTATTGCAGGGGTTCCTAAACTGGGGGTCATGACCCCCAAAGGGATCATGAGCCCTTTTCTGGGGGTCATGGAGGGTCTAACTATGATTAAAATGTTAATAAATCAGTCATTGTTATTAAACATTGATGAAGATCAGTAGAGATTTTATTTTTCTCTATTTTTCCATATTTTTAAAATTTAAAAATATATCTGTGCCATTTAAAATTAGTACGATTTTAGAAGGCTTATAAATGTGGGGGTTTTGACAGGTTTGGTACTGCTGTAAGGGGTCACGTACTAAAAAAGTTTGGGAAACATTGATCTATTGCAAGCTTTATTTCCCATTTTCTTTAAGGAAAAAAAAAGGGAAAATGGGATATTCTAGGCAAATCTATGGACCCATGATTCTCATAACCCGTCGATCGGGTTTTATTTATAAAAATGGACAACTATCACTCTAAGCCATTGCTCTGAGGCGTATTCTTATCATGCTCTATCTAATACACCACAATACACCTGCATACCATTGCATCTCTTCTTGTATCAGATAAAAATTTCAGTCTTATCGAATTTCGATATTCCAAGATTTCAACTTCTTAATTAAAACTCATAAATATTCAACCTCCACTCATCATCCATTCTCGGATTTGCATTAACCATTTCAAATCTACCCATCTGATACTTGATTTCTTTTCATCAACATTTTCCTATTCTTCTCCCATTCATTGTATTCATCAACTTTTCTTCCGTTTTTATCTAATTATTAATCCGCTAAATTATTTTTATTTTTTTAATACTTGAGATCTCTTCTTTCTGCGTTTCCCTTTACCTCCTCTTACTTCTTGCTAATGAACACCATATGCTTTGGAAGCTTGAATTTCAAGTCAAGGGCCCCTGTGGGCTTGTTCCATCTGAGTAAAGTTCATCTTCTTATTTTAAAATAATATAAAATGAACACAATAATTTTTCAAAATACCAATACCACACACAGGCACAATCGTCAAACCTGGATTACCATCAAGCTAAAAAGGGATTTACTTAGGGCACCAAAGAGAGAATTTTAACCAGTGGCGGATTAACCACGTTGCAAATGGTGCAGCTGAACCGCTTCACATATACCCTACAGCTGCATTTCAAAAATATTTTATTAACCGCTTAATATCATCATTACAATCCTTAATGATTTTATTCAGTGTTACTGTCTCCATACCCCGGCCACCCTCTCCTTGACGAAAGAGGTGTGGGTGTTGATCCAAGTGAAAGGAAAAATTGACATTTTTGACACAAACTGCGTGGCTTAAACATAAATTGATAGGTATTAGAAATTTGGAGACGCGTAAAATTTATAAACGGATTAGCGCAGGCAAAAGCATGGGTCAGTGTCGTGTCTCGGGACGGTTTGATCACGTGGAAGGAAAGGAAGAAAAAAGGCTGGCGAAAAGGTTGTACAGAAATCTGCAGTGTTAGAAAGCAGAAGGAGAGAAAGCGCAGCGTGGCATGCTGTTACCTCCAAGAACACAAACAAAAGGAAAAAAGTACATTTGCAAGTTCGCAAGGGCACTCACTTGACACTCGTATGTGCCGTTGTCTTTCGTGGCAACGTATTTGATCTGCAGCGTCCAGTCGTCTGATCCCTCCGTGTGGAGCACCTTGAACCGTGCGTCGCTGGTGTACGTGTAAATGCCAGTCGTGAGGATGTGCCAGTCCCACCGGCGGATCCAAGAAACTTGCAGCAACAGGAAGGCCTGCAAGTTTATAACAGATTAAGCGAGATGGATAAAAAGGTGGCTGGAATATCTGCTCTTGCCTTTACACTGCTGTTGACAACAATATGCACAGGGATATTGTGACTCTGGAGTGAAATCTTATTAGACCAAGAAAATAATATAACATTTGATAAGAGAATCTTGTATTGCAACAGGAATGCCTGGAAGTTTATATCAGATTACGAGAGATGTACGACAAGGCGACTTAAAATCTGCTTTTTCCTTTACACTGTTATTGAAAATATGCACAGGGATAGTATGCATCTGGAGTGAAATCTTACTAGACCAAGAAAATAATATAACATCTGATAAGAGAACCTTGCATTGCAAGTTGGAATGATTTGCAGTACTTTTTTTTGTAGAACGCAGTAAGGTTGTATCCATCATATTATTAAAAGGGGGCTGAGTAAAGAGAAAAAATATTGTAAATGTCTCTATAATCCTAGTGACTAACAAAAGTTTCGTCCGAGGGTATTATGTGCTGGCTTCGTTCAACACTGAAATACACGCACTCACACACACACACACACACACACACACACACACATATATATATATATATAATATATATATATATATATATATATATATATATATATATATATATATATATATATATATATATATATATATATATATATATATATATATATATATATATATATATATATATATATATATATATATATATATATATATATATATATACACATACACAGTATATGCCAAGTTTAGGTATATTACGCAAGCTCTGTAGGTAGATAATCTCATCAGGCTGAAATAATGACAGAAATGTAAAATTCATAGCAAATACAAGAAAATGGAAAAGAAATGAAAACACAAACAGGACGGGGTAATTTGTCAAAAACTTCTATTTACAGGAAGACTACTTTTACTACTTTGGGATTAAATTACCTTATAAAAATTCAGTTCAATGCATACATTGATAAATAGACCATACAATGTCTGTTTCGATTTTAAACTTTTTCATCAAGACACTGTTTTCCTCCAATAAGATTTTCATGAGAACTCTTACTCCCTTTTTGTCCGATACTGACCTCTGAAAAAAAAAAAAAAAAAGCAATTTTTCGGAGTAATAGTTATGTGGCCCGACAAAAAGTTTACAAGAAATGCTTAAGCACAGGTTTCTCCATATTAGGTTTCAATTTGTTTTTACTATTCAACTAAATGTTTGATCGCTATTAAAGAAGAGAAGTATTCTTCCTATTGTCCTTGATTCTGGTGTCCTCGATTTGTTGACTTGTTCGTAGTGTGGTCTGCGATACACAAGTTCTCGCTGGCTCAGAACAGACTGGACCTCCTAGTTTCAATGTTCATGAAGAATGAAACTAGAATATAGTTTTGGCCCATGGCCAAGCCCTGGGACCTATGAGGTCATTCAGCGCTGAACGGGAAATTGAGAGTCGAAAGGTTTGAAAGGTGTAACAGGAGGAAAACCTCACAGTTGCACTATGAGACACTTGTTAGGAGAGGGTGGAAAGTTAGAGGGAAGAAAGGGAATACGAACAGAGGTACAGTACAAGCAATGAAAGGGGTTGCAACTAGGGGCCAACGGGACGCTGCAAAGATCCTTAAGTAATGCCTACAGTGCACCGCATGAAGCGCACTGACGGCACTACTCACCAGCGAAGAGAAATATAATTAGCGACCGCTTGTTTCTCCGAAGGTATGAAAGGCCACGAGTTATTTTTACTTTGTATATTTGCTAGTTTTAGTTTTAAATATCATTTTCCTTTGTATTTTATATTTCATGTTTTACTAGCTTTTTGTATATTGAGTTCTTGTATTTATTTTTATTTGTCTCATACATTTTGCCTCGAAAGCTTGCATAATAATATGTCCTATCGAGATCTGGCAATTTATTCACCATTTGTCCGAACTATTAATGAGAATATATATATATATATATATATATATATATATATATATATATATATATATATATATATATATATACGAAAATTAAGTGTTTTCACACACTAGGCACATACATAATTATATAAAAGCTTACGTGCATGGAATAAAGAAAGTAGGGTGAAAATGAAGCTAAAATATATTAGAATTGAACTTAGAAATTTTACTGATGACAAAGACCATACGTCAACTACAAGATATAAGGAAATACAAAGTTATCGTCAAACATATTTGAATGGAATGGAATTGGAATACAAAACTTAGGCCAAAGGCCAAGCGCTGGGGTAATGAGGTCATTCAGCGCTGGAAGAGAAATTGAAAGTAAAACGGTTTTAAAGGCGTAACAGGAGGAAAACTTCGCAGCTGCACTATGAAACTATGTCAGGAGAGGGTGAAAAGTAGGATGGAAGAAAGAGAATATGAACGGAGGTACAGTAAAAGGAATGAAAGGGGTTCTAGCTTGGGTCCGAAGGGACGCTGCAAAGAACCTTCAGTGATGTCTACAGTGCACCGCGTGAGTTGCACTGACGGTACTACCCCCTACTGTATATGGGGTCAAACATTTGGCCCTAGTTTGCAACATGGAATACCATCTTGTGCGGTGTACTAAGAAGTATGAATACAGTCAACGTTGTCTGCAGGTAGACATTCCCATACTTGCAGAGTGCCTGCTTGCAGGTTATGAAATTAGCTAATTTCTAGGCACAGCTTTGCCATATGAGGAATGCCGAGCGGGAAAATCCACTGGATCATTATGCGAATGATATGAAAGGGCAGAGAGGGGGGAACCCTTTATAAGCTAATGGATCCTCATATGGGTTCGTCATCAGAGTAAATGTAATCATGATAATGAGGGGGTCCCTGGAGAGTCGAGCAGAGGTAGGTAGTGCACAATTATAAATCAGAATTAATCATTAATCAGAGGTAGCTTTGTCAATATTAACAATCGAATATTCTGCGATACGAAAATTACGGTTAAAGTGTGATGCTCACTTTGTTGTTCCCCATTCTAATGAAGTAGATTTTAAAACAATAAATGAATATAACGAGGTCTAGTGGCCACAGGAGGTTTTGTGTTGAATATGTGGCTTCTTTGATCAATTAACGATAGCGAACACATGAATGGTACTGCAAACAGAAATAAAAGAATAACGATGTTTAAGAGTGTTGCATACGAATTGTCTTCCATCTTGACAATATTCCGTAAGAAAATACATACTGTATTTTACAAGCATTTTCAGATTGAAACATTTCATTGGTGCTATATTTTACCGACATGTACGCAAATTCCTAATGAATATAGATGAGCTTCATTTACCAAGTATTTATGAAAAAAAAAAAGGTCACGAGACGTGAGAGGTATTGTAAAAACCAACAGTGGAAAGTAAAATTGGTAGAAATAAAAAAACTAAAATTTTTACTTGTCAAGAACTTCAGTGAGAAGTCAGGAAGAAAAGGGGATAATCCAAGTTTAGGTACTACATTTTGGAGACAGAAATGCTGATATTCGGCGGAGGGGCGATCGCCTTCATCGGAAAGTAATTTACAACAAAGATGATGAAAGTTTTAGTTATGAATCTCTGGCAGCGGAAAACGAGCTTGGAGGAGACCAGAAAACGGAAAGCAAATGGAGAGATACATTATCATCATAAAGTTATTATTTTACTTGAAAAACGAGATTAGAAAGCTTTAGGCAGGTAAGGATTTAGAAAAGAGGTAAATTTCCTTATCATACACGACAGCCAGAAAGGATTTCGACCAACATAATCAGAAATGGGGCAGGACAGTAATGGAAATCTGATACACGGTGTAATGAATATTTGAAGAGATAAAAGCTGGTATTATATTAGAAAGAAGATGAAATCAGGTGGAGGGTGAATATCAAAGACACGCCATATGTAAATCAGCAGAAGTGAACTCAGAGGATAGATTACCATAGTTCAATTGGAGCAGGCTGTTTCCACGCCCGAGAAAAACATCTAATAAATATGTTGGTTTTTAGCTTATTAACAGATTTTTTCTTCATCACGAACGTCGATGAACCAAATGGTTAAAACTTGTTTTGAAAATGACATAAGGTAAAAACTGTTCAGAGTTCAGTCAACCTAGGTATTTTATTTCAGTGCTGCAGACACCTTGCTTCAGGTATTATATAAGTTTGACAATGATAGATTCTGCTCTTCTCTTAGAAAAATGTATCTCTTTGATGCATTACTCCTCTCGACTTTTTTGACTGTTCCTTCTCCACTGCAAATGAGTCTCAGATAAGGAATGAAAGCCGTTCCTCTTCTTCCCCATTTAAATAACAGCTATGAATCCAACTCATGATATCTAATACACTACAGACAGGCAATTCCTTTTAATCAATAATCTTTTTCTCTTTTGCCATGCTGCCAAACAATTTCTGCTCTCTTTCATTTCTGATTTAAGAGTCAGGCAAACTTAATCCTGAGTTACATTCCCTTTTGCCATTAGTTGTTAACTGTCATTTGATGTGGATGCATACAAATAAAAGCTGTTTTACCCTACACGCCCCCGTAGGGGGGTAGCGTCGTCAGTGCACCTCAGGCGGTGCACTGAAGGCATCACTTTGGGTTCTTTGCAGCGTCCCTTCGGCCCCTAGCTGCGACCTCTTTCATTCCTTTTGTTGTGGCTCCATTCATACTCCCTTTCTTCCATCTTGCTATCCATCCTCTCGTAACAATTGCTTCATAGTGCAACTGCGAGATTTTCCTCCTGTAACACCTTTTAAACCTTTCTACTCTCAATTTCCCTTTCAGTGCTGGATGACCTCATAGGTCCCAGCGCTTTGGCTTTGGCCTAAATTCTATATTCCATTCCATCCCCTAAATGCACGAGCATAAAATTTACTCATTTTTAATGTCCGATTTGAATTTGCTAATGCAGACTGACCTACCTCGTTTTTTGAGGGGAATTCTACCTCATTAATTTAACACCCCCCCCCTCACAAAAAATTCCATTGTAAGCATTCTTTTATAAAAACGAACTCACATAAAAAGATGGATCTGCTTTGTTCTTTACTTTCCATAAAAATGAGATTACAAAAGGTTAAGAGAACATTTACAGGTTTTACTCACTTTCTGAAAATATTCTTATTGTTTTTAATGTTAAATAAAAACCTTTCTTTTTCGGGGTAACACCTGCCGAGTTACAAGAAAAAATAAATTCGCCTGTATTTTATAAAGAGCTGTTTGATGTTCATTCATTAGTATTTTACAGAGATGTGCAATAATTACACATTCTGAAAAATAATTCAATATTTTCTATCGTTCCTCGCTTTTAATAGTCATCTTATGATCTTTTATATAAATCATCCTGCTTACACTCAGCAGTAATGAATCTGGTAGACTGAAAACATTGCTGTAAATATTCACTTTCCGAGCTGGAAATATGTCGCAACATATTCTGAAGTTGCTCTAACTAATACCACAAACATATGCAGACACTTGCACACGTGCGATGCATATATGCATATATGGCTGAACATCTAATCAACAGAGTTAAGCAGTATTAGGTCAGGCCTGTCAGTGCCTGTGTGCATGTCCAGTAAGGAATATTAGGAACCGCCTCAGAGTCAAAAGCCACGACTTTGAGGGGAAAGATATACAAACACACACACACGCATACACACACATGTATGTATATATATATATATATATATATATATATATTATATATATATATATATATATACTGTATTATATATACAGTACATATATGTTGGCCAGCCCTATGAGAGCTGAAAGTCAGCTCAGTGGTCTGGTTAAACTACTTTAATAATAATAATAACACACACACACACACATACATATATATATATATATATATATATATATATATATATATATATATATATATATATATATATATATATATATATATATATATATATATATATATATATATATAACCATAGGGAAAGCGTCGTGCTCAGGTACATTTATTTTGCCAACGTTTCACGATTCATAATCGTATCCTCAAGGCTATAATAAAGATACAAACGAACTTAAAACCAAGCACTGCATAATCCATTAAAATTACGCAATATTTAATCAAATTTAATGAACATCAGTATGTAGAAAGCTTGAAAATAATTTATGAACATCTTAAAACAGGAAATTATACTAACCACTAAAAATATGTACAAAATATCTATAAGATTCTAAAAAGAGTAAAAAATATTTAAAACACTAAAAAATTAAGGCTATTCTGTACCTTATCCTCGCAAAGGACGGGCAGTGACTGAAAGAGTTTCGTAAAAACAAACAACGCGCCTTAGGCAATAAACAACTGTACAGAGGAGGATTGCATATTTAAAGACGGAACTATCTTTTATATCATAATGGACTCCAAGATTGTTAGGTCGTTTTCATTAGGTACTTGACCTATAATTGCAAAGTCCTTATCTTCAGTGTATGATTTGCATGACTTAGAATGGTTCCTAATATTTGGCTGTTCGGGATTTGATAATCTACTGCCCGTTCTAAAACTTAGGCCCCTGTGGGAATCTATTCTCACCTTGAGTAGCCTCTTCGTACAACTCACATAAGTCCCGAGATCACATCTCGGGCACGTATATTTATAAATAACATTAGATTTTAGAAGAGGACTAAGGCGGTCTTTCATTCTGAACAAGGATCCGATCGTTAATAGATTTTTTGGAACTATTTTAAGGTTTAGGGCCGGGAATTCTTTTTGAACTATCGTCAGGAACTTTTTCCTGAAAAGGTCATCATGTAAAAAAGGGAAGCTGGCAAACATTTTCAATTTTGGTGCTGTCGAAACTGATGGTACCTCCATGAACCTAGCATTTAGCATTTTCCTAAGCATTTTAAACAATAGTTTGTCTGGAAAGCAGTTATTTTTAAGATACTGGGAAAGAAAGTTAATTTCCTCATTAAAAGTAAACCAATTAGAGGTATGGGAGAAGGCCCTGTGGAGGAGAGTTGAGATAGTGTTGAGTTTAAAACTATAAAAACAAGAACTATAAAAATTGATACCTAACCCAGTAAAAGTCTTTTTTCTAAAAACCCCAGTGTAGAAGCCTTGTTCATTCCTGGACACTAAAACATCTAGAAAGGGAAGCTTGTTATTTTCTTCTTCATCAAGTGTAAATCTGATATTAGGTTGTAGGGTACTGACAAATTCTGAGAACTGTTCTGCATTAAACTTGTTTCGGAATAAGGCGAAAGTGTCATCTACATATCTACGATAAAACTGTGGCAAGAAACTAAGCGGGCAATCATCCAAAATAGGCTCCTCCAGTGAGCACATGAAAATATTAGCAAGTGTCGGGCCTAGTGGGGATCCCATTGCCACACCTTCCACTTGTCTGTACAATAAACCATTAAAAATGAAAGTCTTGTCCTGCACGGCTAATTCTAAAAACTGTTTAAATAACTCCCGACTAAAATTATGAAAAGTAGAGTCCGGCTCTATAAATAATTTATTTAAAATAATTTCTATTGTCTCCCCACAGGGACATTAGTAAAAGTGACTCTACATCCAGACTGACCATAAATAATTCTGAATCTTGTATGATAATATCCTCCTTGAATTTATGAGAGTTACTTAAAGAAAAATCGTTTTTAGTGAGAGGCTCAGTAGAGGAACCAAAAATTTGGCTAGCTTATAACTGGGGTGTTCACTGAGGAAAGAATGGGCCTTAATGGAACATTTTCTTTGTGTATTTTTGTATAAAACCCCATACGAAGACCCGTAATATATATTATCATCAATTATCTTTTTGTTTTAACATCCTCAAAAACCTTACGATTTTGTCCTCTGGTTTAATGATATTGTACAAGTCTGGAACACCTATTTTCTCAAATTTCGTATGATCGTTTAAGATAAGATCCATCTTATCAATATAAGTATTCTTATCTAAAATTACGCAACCCTCCATTCTTCAACAAATATGACTTTGACATTTTAAAAAACTTGGCTAATGATGACAGTATTATTATTACAAAACCAGACAAAGGTAAGGGTTTGCGTCATTTTAGATAAGAATATTGATTAGATGGATATTATCTTAAACGATCATACGAAATTTGAGAAAAATAGTGTTCAGATTGTACAATATCATTAAACCAGAGGACAAAATCGTAAGGTTTTTGAGGATGTTAAAACAAAAAGATAATTGATGATAATATATATCAGAACTATTTCCTACGGGTCTTCGTATGGGGTTTTATATGGTCTGCCCAAAATACACAAAGAAAATGTTCCATTAAGGCCCATTCTTTCCTCAGTGAACACCCCCAGTTATAAGCTAGCCAAATTTTTGGTTCCTCTACTTGAGCCTCTCACTAAAAACGATTTTTCTTTAAGTAACTCTCATAAATTCAAGGAGGATATTATCATACAAGATTCAGAATTATTTATGGTCAGTCTGGATGTAGAGTCACTTTTACTAATGTCCCTGTGGGGAGACAATAGAAATTATTTTAAATAAATTATTTATAGAGCCGGACTCTACTTTTCATAATTTTAGTCGGGAGTTATTTAAACAGTTTTTAGAATTAGCCGTGCAAGACAAGACTTTCATTTTTAATGGTTTTTTGTACAGACAAGTGGAAGGTGTGGCAATGGGATCCCCACTAGGCCCGACACTTGCTAATATTTTCATGTGCTCACTGGAGGAGCCTATTTTGGATGATTGCCCGCTTAGTTTCTTGCCACAGTTTTATCGTAGATATGTAGATGACACTTTCGCCTTATTCCGAAACAAGTTTAATGCAGAACAGTTCTCAGAATTTGTCAGTACCCTACAACCTAATATCAGATTTACACTTGATGAAGAAGAAAATAACAAGCTTCCCTTTCTAGATGTTTTAGTGTCCAGGAATGAACAAGGCTTCTACACTGGGGTTTTTAGAAAAAAGACTTTTACTGGGTTAGGTATCAATTTTTATAGTTCTTGTTTTTATAGTTTTAAACTCAACACTATCTCAACTCTCCTCCACAGGGCCTTCTCTCATACCTCTAATTGGTTTACTTTTTAATGAGGAAATTAACTTTCTTTCCCAGTATCTTAAAAATAACTGCTTTCCAGACAAACTATTGTTTAAAATGCTTAGGAAAATGCTAAATGCTAGGTTCATGGAGGTACCATCAGTTTCGACAGCACCAAAATTGAAAATGTTTGCCAGCTTCCTTTTTTACATGATGACCTTTTCAGGAAAAAAGTTCCTGACAATAGTTCAAAAAGAATTCCCGGCCCTAAACCTTAAAATAGTTCCAAAAAATCTATTAACGATCGGATCCTTGTTCAGAATGAAAGACCGCCTTAGTCCTCTTCTAAAATCTAATGTTATTTATAAATATACGTGCCCGAGATGTGATCACGGGACTTATGTGGGTTGTACGAAGAGGCTACTCAAGGTGAGAATAGATTCCCACAGGGGCCTAAGTTTTAGAACGGGCAGTAGATTATCAAATCCCGAACAGCCAAATATTAGGAACCATTCTAAGTCATGCAAAGCATACACTGAAGATAAGGACTTTGCAATTATGGGTCAAGTACCTAATGAAAACGACCTAACAATCTTGGAGTCCATTATGATAAAAAAGATAGTTCCGTCTTTAAATATGCAATCCTCCTCTGTACAGTTGTTTATTGCCTAAGGTGCGTTGTTTGTTTTTACGAAACTCTTTCAGTCACTGCCCGTCCTTTGCGAGGATAAGGTACAGAATAGCCTTAATTTTTTAGTGTTTTAAATATTTTTTACTGTTTTTAGAATCTTATAGATATTTTGTACATATTTTTAGTAGTTAGTATAATTTCCTGTTTTAAGATGTCCATAAATTATTTTCAAGCTTTCTACATGCTGATGTTTATTAAATTTGATTAAATATTGCGTAATTTTAATGGATTATGCAGTGCTTGGTTTTAAGTTCGTTTGTATCTTTATTATAGCCTTGAGGATGCGATTATGAATCGTGAAACGTTGGCAAAATAAATGTACCTGAGTACGACGCCTTTCCCTATGGTTCCCCTGGTGAGATGTACCTAGAGCTGCAGCTCCGTCTTCTAAGGATATATACATACATATACATATACTTATGTGAGTTCTTTATGAACCAAAGCGATGAAAGGGTAAGGCCCTCCAAATCTCTCAGCAAGTCTTCAGGGATGAGGTTGCTAGCCCCATGTTCTCTTCTTGATTCCATCTGATGCTGGTGCCCATTCATAAAATAAAGTGGTGACTGGTGGACGGAGGGTAGGGATCGAACAAAGGACATTCTAAATCTAAGCCGAATGGTTTTGTACAAAAGCCCTCAGAAATCTATCCTTTAACATTAACAGCTTCTATTTTCTGGATATTAAGGCCTTTCTATTGCAACACTCCTTTCACCCCATTCATTAAGCTATTCTTGGTCTTTCTTTACCTTTTCTCTCCATGCTCCTAAAATCTGCAATACTGTCACCATCCTATCGTCTTCCTTTCTTCCTACACGACAAAACCATCTCAAAACTGTGATGCTTTTTATCAACGCTAAAGTTTTTACTATATTGTATCCTCACATTTATAACATTTTCGGCGGCATTTCATCCAAATCTAAAATATAAACACTTCATTTCATGAGTGTCAACATTTTTCTTTTATTCACATTTCGCTTCTTTAAAGGAGAGTTGGCTCAACAATCCCTGTCAGGTCAGATCGGTTGTAATTCGTATTTCTTTGATTTTGCTGCCCTAGGCAGTGCCAACGGATTGGCACTGAAAGTTTATGCCCCTGATGAGCGCCTTTTGGATGGTTGTAGGTTCCTTGGTGGGCAGAAATGGCTCATAAATAGAATAAAAGCAGCTATCACACTTTTCACTCCTTAAGATGGCCTGAAGTGTGAACAATTTTATTCAAACTGCTCTGTGATGTGTGAAATTCACCAATTGCCCGGAATATGAAATGTAGCACAATTTTCCATGTCAATATTGCACAAGTTTGAAGATATATATATATATATATATATATATATATATATATATATATATATATATATATATATATATATATATACATATACATATACATATATACATACATACATATATTTTATTATTTATAAACATAATCGTAAAAAATGTTTGAAAGTCAAGGGAAAAAACTGTGTGCTGCAAACAGAACTGATTAAAAAGCAAGAGCATTCAACATGTTTGGGACAGAGGATGAGTTAATTAGGGTAAATAAAAGCTTGTGTGATAAAAGTAAAGTGTATATTAGAATGTGTAGGAAGGAAAGTGACTGGTTTGGTGTTAAAGCTGAGATGAAACAGTGTTGTGGTATGACTCGGTAGCTGTTCAAATATATTTATGGATAGAGAAAAGAAACTGGGTATGGCTGAAATGACGATATTCATGATTAAATGACTGCAAGTCCCGTGACACGGCTTTGCTATGAAAACTGAGGATTTCAACGCTGCAAATGCGCGCAAAGGTTTTTCAGGGGACAAAGAAAGCCGATAAGTTTGTCCCACATTTTCGATTGCACGCCTTAATTTTCTCTTTTATATGGCTTTATTGCATCGCATCAGGTCATAACAATTTCTAGGCGTTCCTCTTCCACTTTCTCCTTAACATTTCTGAATGTAATCTTTTAGCCAAGCTATCATCATCCATTCTTCCGTTAAGACCGAAACAACTCAAAATATTCTGATGCACACTTTCATCAAAGCTAACCTTTTCAATGGAAATACTGGTCTTTACCAAGAAACACAGTATACCTTAATCATCACGGATGTACTAGCATCCACAATGTTTTCTTACCTTAATTTAGACGTTGATAAAATATCGCACAAAAGCCAAGGAGCTCAGCCACAAAAAAAAAAAAAAAAATAAGACTCAGCCCTCAACTCACTCCGTTTGATCACATACCTCTCTTCCCAGTACTGACTTCTGTCAACTCGAAATATTTGCTCAGTCTACTGACCCCCGCCTTTTTATCTGTAAAAGACTTTGCTGCTGCACACGGATTAAAGATCAAATTACTACGGCTGGCACGGAGCTAATCACATGAGCTTCGTAAACCTGCGTATGGCGTCTGAACACAAATCTGCACTACAAGTATTTACATAAACGAGAGAGAGAGAGAGAGAGAGAGAGAGAGAGAGAGAGAGAGAGAGAGAGAGAGAGAGAGAGAGGCACGGCTTTCGTGAGGCATGTGTTGCACTTTCTTTTACGCAGAAGAGGAACAAAGGACGTGAACCGAATCTGAGGACATGTAAGGAATGCGGCCAGACTACAAGCTTAGATGTTTGTTTACTGGTAACCCTTCCGGGTTTGCACAACCTGAAGTAGTAGGAGCGGTGATACCTGAATAGTTTATAAGTTTATAAGTAAAAGAATTTATTTTTGATAGTTTTCCCAATTTCGACTTTAATTTATAAAATTAAATACGTGCAATAAAATCTATTATTACCAAAGATAGTCTGCTGAAATTGGTACTGGAAAACAAACTGAAGGCACGCGTCAAATCTCTTAGCCTTTTAAGCGTGAAACATTTTGGCTTTGAAAGAAGAAAGGAAGTCTGTCATGAAAGAGCAGTGTTTTGGTAATTAAGGATTTGATCCTAATGCAGACTAATGGATGAAGAGAGGCTGGGTAGTAGTAGTTGTCAGAGGGTAAATTTGTTGTTCCAATCACAGCAGAATTCCTTATGCATGAGATACGAATTACTGTTTACGTTAGTGCAACGCAGAGGCAACAGCCTAAGTTCAAAGACATGGTTGGCATTATTGATTCTCTCTCTCTCTCTCTCTCTCTCTCTCTCTCTCTCTCTCTCTCTCTCTCTCTCTCATTTCAACTTACTATCTGCCCATCTACCTGCTTTTTCATGCCATTAAGAAAAAAATACCACCGCACTGTTAAATTGTTGCTGAATTTTTATTCAGTTTCTTTTCAACTAACTATCTACTTTTTCATGCCATTAAGAAAAAAATACCATCACACTGTTAAATCGTTTCTGAATTTTTATTTATTTTTTTAACCAGTGACATTGTTCTTTCACTTTAGCCTTCATGTATATGCATGTCAATACATTGTATTTTTCAATTTTTTGTATAAATGATGACATTATACACAACATGTTTTGCTTTGATGGGATTTTAGCTTATATGAGAACTTTGGGTTTATCAGATTTGTTTCTTTAGCAACAGGTTTTGCAAACTCTCTGCCATAATTAGGGCTTGAGAGTATTATAAAAGCATAGGAAAATCTAAAGATAAGCTCTATAAATCCGTACCCACTCGTACTGAGGATTAAGAAGCATTACTACAGAAATTAACTGAAATGTTCACAGGCTCTATTAACATAAATGGTATATTACCTCAACAACAAACCACAAATCAATTATTTTATTATAGTGCTTTACCCTAACTGTTTTTTGTTATAACATAAAATAAGTTGACCTTATATCTTACTGAGAAATTTATCAATAATATACATTCATTTTATACCTTAAGCCTGATACTGAACAGCTCTATCGTAAAAAATTAAAAGAGGTTTTGCGATGTTTTATGGTGAATCATACGGATTAAACATAGAATTTTATCTCTTTGTATTGAAAACTGAAACAGAATTTATATTCTACTGTGTAACTTTTTATTGTGATGCCATTTTACTGAGCACATACAGCGGAAACCGTATTTTGTTATAATTTTAATTTTAAATTATCGAGCACTTCTTGTCAAAAATAAATACATTTTTCTCCGAGCATTTGTTTAACTAACGTTATATTGCGGCACTTCTCTCACCATTGAAAAACTGGAGAGAGAGAGAGAGAGAGAAGAGCATTAGCTTCCTGCATATACGTAAGTAACTATGTTTATAGCACATTTATTTATCCAAACATTTACCATGCTTACAAAGATACTACGTACAAAATCGGTCATGACGTAGTACACCTATTTATAAATGCGCTATGTAGAGCCAACAGCGAAAAAGAGAGCAACAGTTGAGTATGGGATACTCTTTACCATAGATTCCCATACTTCCACTGCACAATAAATGCAAAAGCCCTTCTACTCTTTTGAATTTTCATGCAACCATTTTTTTTTTTGTAGCTCAGTAGATACAAGGTAGGTAAACGACAGAGGCATTAGTACGGGCTGCCGACTACCAAATTTATGGTCCCCTAACCTAATTCCTAAACACTGATGTGATTACCAGAGCCGTGGCAAAATGCCTGACGTTAATATTTATGCAACTTCCTCCTGTCAGGTGAGTTACCGCCGATTTGGCCCGATTCCGTCCGTCGAATACTGCGCGCATACACGCCATGGGGGATTTGGCGACAATTTGTCCTACGCCAATGAGCCTGTGCACGTGCATAAAATATACTTCTCTAACATAGCATTTTGGGTTGTTGCTATAACAGCTGTAATACCTTCACGGGCTTGGTCTGTATACAGTGAATCAGGATCAGTCTTGGTTAAATGGGGAAACATACAAACACATTTCGCAATTTTGTCTATAGCGCTGGTCATAACAAAATCTCATTATCGGCCTTTCATGCGGTCCAGGTCTTGACTGCATATTTACAGTAATAAAATAACAGGGCAGAGCAAACATAGCAATAGTAGGATAAAATAATAATGACTTTATATATAATATATATATACATACATATATGTGTGTGTGTGTATATGTATATATATATATACATACATACATACATGTATGTATATATATAGTATATACACACACACATACACACACATATATATATATATATATATATATATATATATATATATATATATATATATATATATATATATATATATATATATATATATATATATATATATATATATATAAAGGATCATTCATAGGAGATTAGTCTAAACCATCCACCGTGGTTAACTGTAATGGAATTAACAAACGGAATGCCTTTAGACAGGCAGTAATTCTGCAGACAAAGGAGAGTAACAAACATTATCTACAAGCGTGTGTGTGTGTGTGTATTTTTATTTAAAGTCCACCTGAACACCCAATTTGTGGTTTATAGGGAAGAATGAAAATAGTTAGTAGAAAACCAAATTACGAGAAATAACTCTACTTTAGAGTTAGTGCATCTACCATTCCTTCATCATTATCTATTAATGGTAAAGTGGTTACCAAGAGGACAAAACAATTCGAGCCACTTCACAGGGTCTTTCAGGGTAATCAGTTTCGGTTGACAGTCCTCCTCTTGATACCTTTCAGGTTGAGCAACTTCTCCTCAGATCTGCTTCACAATTAAGAGACATTATTATTATTATTATTATTATTATTATTATTATTATTATTATTATTATTCAGAAGATGAACCCTATTAATAAGGAACAAGCCCACAGGGGCCACTGACTTGAAATTCAAGCTTCTAAAGAATATGGTGCTCATTAGGAAATAATATTAACAGAAATTTTAGAAAGTCCAGGTGTACCTTCCCCTGGTACTTTCAGAAGAGATGTCCTCATTTCCGTTCGTTTTATAGGTTTTGTTATCTAAATATGTTCCCAGGTGAGTGGATTTTACGCAGTCTAGTACCTCTTTCAGAGAACTGTATAAGAGCAGAATGTGGAAAATCTAGTGCAAATCACCGTGCTTCCACTGCTCCTTTGAGTTACCAAATTTTCATCTCAAAGCTATTTTGCAAGTGCCTTTAATGAAACTTGCTTCGTGATGCCATCTAGAGTATAATGTTATATCCAAGACAATGTTGAAAAAGGATTTGAGTCCATACATATTCAAATTACCGATAGTGCTGCCTTTGTTGTCTACACACACGGCTTTGCCGTGGGAGTTTTTTCATTCTCATGCGTCAGTTTCCAGTACGGAATACGCAAACTTTCTTCTTCCATTTATTGTTTTCTGTCATTTATTGTTTTCCATATGTACTGACGTACATATAGAAATACAACCTTTTTATCTCTACATGGAGAGACTAAAAGGTTGTAAAATCACCGGAAGTTGACGACTAGAATTGAAAAAAAAAAAGACAACATGAAGATTCCTGCAAGAACCCTTATTAATGGCACTAAGTCATTTATTTTCAACAAAAATTGATTAATAGGAAAACTGCCCTAAAATATATACATGCACATATATATGTATGTATATATATGTATGCACATATATATACATATATATATAAAATATAATTTTTTTTAGGGCATAATTTTCTCTTGTACAATTTTCGTTAAAAGCAATAGCTTTAGTGTTATCAATAAGTTTCTTGCAGACATCTCCATAACGTCGGAGTTTTTCCGGTTCTCCTGCGTCAATTTCTGGTGAAAAATACGCAGACTTCCCTCTTCCATTTATTGGTTTTTGTCACGACAGCTGTTTCACCAGTCCGGGGTGTATTCAACCGACTACTGAATTACAGTCAGGACTTACAACCTATTTATATCATAGTGTGGAGAGAAAGTTTGTAAATGGCCTTTACAGCTGAGTACTGATTGGTCAAGTGATCAAAAACTTAACCACTTTTGGCTCGAAGCTTTGGGTACAAATGGTATGTATGCAATATTTAAAATACAATATAAATGCATAGTATTTCTTTAAATTTGTGTTTATAATTCAAAAATATTTTACGTGTGTTGCAAGTGCAAAAGTGAAGTACAAAAATGAATAAAAATTTTGATACTGTACGTAAAAGATACATTTATAATAATACATGTACTGATGATTGTACAAATATACAAATGTCTGTGCATACATAATTGTGCATAATATTAAATTTGAGTGTATATGTACGTGAAAATGCTTTACACTAATTACGGCTCGAGGTTCGTGTTGGGTCTGGCCTTTGGGACATGAGTAAGGATGTTACTTGGCCTTGCTGGGCGCTTTCGTGTCCCCTGACGGTCTGGGGCATCCTGTGTCCAGGACCTGTTTACTCGCGTATTGCTCCTTCTGCTGGAGGGGAATGTTGGAAATTTAGGGTCGGTTTCATGATAGCAATGCTTACCGCTTCAGTTATTAACAAGCGACCTTACTTGGCCTCTTTGTGTTCGACCTGGGTGCCTTCGATTAACTCTTGTAGGGATGGCTTCCTATCGTGGGCATCTATGTAATGTTGATGAATGGCCCCCGGATTTCTATGAGGCAGCATACGTCTCCGAAAGGTCGTTGTAATGTGACCGATTTAGTTTTGGCTGTGAGATTTACACATCTCTGGACAAGCCTGCTTCCTTTATTGTGACGGATACATCGTCCATAGATCTTAGGTTTTTGGTGTTCTCGGAAGGTCCTTTCTTCGACGGTGGCCATGTACATATTTGCAAAAAGGACCCCTAGTGGGTATCCTGGTAGCAGCCCTAATAATGAAGAACAGCACCGCTCGGGGAGGACCGAAGATGTGCACGAACGTATAGAATCTATGCATTAGATGAAGTTTAATTGTTTTTCTTTAAAAAAAAAATCTTCTCTATCTTCATTAGTGTCCATGTCAAGTCGTGTTTTGGGCTTGTGTGGTTTTTGGGAACCTGCTTAATTTCTGAAGCTTCTGTGGCATGGCGCTGTGCTTCTACTTCCTTATTCTACTTCCTGCTTCATATATTTATTTTCATTTCTATTTTCCTTCCTCTCTTACATCCTTCTTGTCCTTCATCCAAGGACAGACTTTTGCTGCCCTTTCATCTTACATGACAATTTATCACCTCCTTCTGCAATCATGGGATTGGGTGTTCTATCATACAAGAATTCTTTCGGAAGTTATCTTCTTTATCACCTACAGAACATAAGACAAAGGCAATCGAGTTTTCTGTACAGCGTATAAAATGCTGTATGAAACTCTCAGCCACAGCCCATAAAACTCTCAGCCACGGCCCATAAAACTCTCAGCCGAG